>NW_018128339.1:141185-147573 GCF_001952655.1 Monopterus albus
CCTGCTGATGGTGTCGTTTCGGTTTCCCATAACCTGCAAAACAAACATGGCTGGCAACAGGTTTGTGTGGACCGAGGAGAACGGTTTCTGTATATAGCACACAAGAGCCCCACCATGGGTGCGTGTTTGAAATGACTATAGATAAGGTTCACAGCTTGCCTCTTAAACCTTCAGTAGGTTGCAGGAGGGGCTAATTTACTGACCATATTTTGAAAACAAAAAATGAAGCAGCTGGAGTAACAAGGTCTGTACATGGCAGACTATCATGAAGAGGGTGCAAGGCACCACATCCTTCTCATTGTCACCTGATTTATCAGCTGTGTAAAATCTTACTCAATGCACCTTTAAAGACACTAAAATGTTCCACAGAGCTGAAGGAAAATGCGCATGATCATTCTCTATATGTCTGTCACTAAAAGTCACCTGCTTTACATTACAAATATTCATTTTTAATATAAAAGTATTGATTCACGGAGCTTTAAAGTTATAGAATCATGATACAAAAACCCTTCTTCTGGCAACTTTAAAAATGTATGGAAGTGATGTAATCTCTTCAAATTAGATGATCTTATTCACAGATAGCAAAGAAACCTGCCTGAGTGGCAACAAACATTGAATTCATGCTTCTACATTAAGTGATTGTTTTCTGCATTGTCCTCTCTACAGCTACTTTGTGTCAAAGCTGACACCCCTGCAGGTGGACTTTGTTTCCTACATGGACGACTTAGCTGGGGAGATTGGAGTGCGGCCAAGTCTCCTCTGGCTCTTCTTCACAGACTACCCACTGTTTAAGAGGGTACTCTGGGGACCTGTCACATCCTACCAGTACCGCCTGACAGGACCAGGGAAATGGGAGGGAGCACGCAAAGCAATCTTCACTCAGTTTGACCGCATGTACCAGCCCCTGAAAACCAGACAGGTCTGAAGTGAACACAGGTTCTGCCACATTCTGCTACCCTGACAATAGAGTGCTGTAGGGATGAGGTATTTCTGTAGGCCAACCTGGAAATTAGCATCACCTTGACAAAAAGCCAATGGGATTTTTTCATAGGCTTTTGGATAATTGCAGAAAACAAGCTCTGTGACAAACAACACTTTCATGTTTTGTTCAGCAAGATAATCTTAACAAATGAGCCGTGCTTTCATGATTTTTGAAGCCCAAATGTTATTGCCAGATGTAAAAAGCTCTTATTAGGCTATAAATTAACTACACCACGGCCCCACGACTTCAGCGTTACCACCATGACTTCCAGTTTGTAATTTGATTTATTTGCTTACCTCTTGTACAAAATCCTTTCCTCCTAGCATGACCTTGTGTTAATCACAAAACTTATTTCAGGCGTCTAACCAAAAACCCATTCCTAACCCATTCATAGCCTTCAGGTCAAGGGAACCAAAAGTGCTAACTGAGTTCTGGGTTTTAGGGCTCACTCTAAATGGCCCTCTATAATCCATGCTAAATGTACAGTACAGCCGTCTGAGGCCCAGATTATGCAAATGGAAACATTTTATTGCATTTCTTCCAGCTGGTGCAGCAAGAGCCCTCAACTGTTGGCCGCCTGATTAAGCTGAGCCTGACCCTCATGGCCGGTGTAGCTGCTGCCTACTATGTCCATCTGTGCAACCCAACCGCTGTCTCCACCCTGCTGTCCAGCTTCCACCGACAAACAGTTTGAACATGCAGCATCAATCAAATGATTAGAAGAGAATGCACAAGCCAAATAACAAACCTGCTGTTTCTAGATCCACTGAGAAGTTAATACATTATACTCTTTGGGTTGTGATTATGGGACTGACTACTGGGTCACTTTCTGAGTTGCTGATTAATGCTACAGGTGTTGCTGTAGCTTTATACTTAGTCTACAGCAACAGTTTTTTTTTTAAATGCTCATATGCAAATATTCAAAATTAATCTGTTTATACTGACCATAACTGTAAAATGCTCAGTCTTTATGATTAAGGTCAGCATTTTCCTTTTTTCAATCATATTTATTTAATTATTTATCTCTTTAATAAAAGCATATGCATGTAAGTGACCATACATAAAATTACAAAAGGCCATGTTGATTGGAGCAATAACAGGAAATACACCTGTTTTGTCAGCATTAATATCCATATTTGATGTCCTCTGTTCAGTGAACCCTGAAGTGATGAATTAAAAAAAAAGGCCCTTTTTGTCCTCAATATGGGAATTACTACACATTGAAGGAAGCGACAGTCTTGCTCTTGGATGCCTCAGTTCTTGTCTTCTGTCCCACTTGATTTGAACCAGAGGACACAAACTGAACTCAATTCAAATTCCTTGGGGTTAAATAAATACAGCCAAGCTCAATAGCTGACATTTGTGGTTTGTACACATTGATTATTTTGTAATGTGTAGGCTACCTACTTACTTAATAACTAACTAATTGATTGATTGATTGGAGGGATGTCTTGTTAGGAGACTTACAAACTGGAGTGTGGATTTTAAAACATTTATTAGGAGCAAAGAACAAAAAAAAAAAAGCTCAAGCAAGCAAAAACACAATGGTCTTCAGATTTAGTTAGCTTGGTGATGAAATGTGGAACTGTGAGATCCCCAAATAGCTTAGCAGGTAGACTAAAACCCGGTAAATACCAAAATAACAGCAAAAGCTAGACACTGACTAATGTCATTCACTCTGCAAGGCAGTGCAGCGAAACACTTTTATACAGTTTGCATTTTCAAACCATCGGTGATAAGCCTATATGTTCAGTCACAGTCTAGGAAGCAACACACTGTCAATGATTTACCCAGGTGAAGTCGCACGTGAGGGTTCACCTATTGTCTGGTTACAGTTTAACATACTGTACAGTCACTGATCAAACACAGGGAAGCTGCAGCGGTTACTGTGCTTGATTTATTGATTAAAAGAACAGGGTCTATCCCACTACTAGTTGTCATAATGGCTACATTTTGAAAAGTATGTCTAAAGATATACTTTAAATAATTAGTCCAATAAGTGATTAATGCATTGACTCTAAAGGCAGCGAAGCTAAAGAGGTCATAGGCTGACAAGTGCAGCATGTAATACCTGCACCTTAATCAAGTCATCAGCACCAGCACCACTCCATGTTGTGGCCCATATAGTCCTATACATACAGTTCAAGGAGCATTACTAGTACTATTGCCCACAAAGGTGTTGTCAGTGCACTGACGCTTTGTCAGTGCATATTCATTATTCTGTGTAATAACAAATAACATCCAATAAAGCACTTTGTAGTAGCTATGGATTTTTTTTCCAACTGATTATGTTGCCATGGAAAACATCTAATGTACTGGGGGGAAAAACCCAGACAGTGTGTCATCGGTCACTGTCTCTGTATATAAAAGTCAGCACTGTCTTGGCACCCTTCCTTCTTTCCAGACACACAGAGCCAAGACGCACCAGGATCAAGGTAGGAAAGAAAGCTGATCCATCACTTTGTCTCTGGTATTTAGGCCACTGCAAATAAATAATATCCATATTTATATTAAAACAAGATGTGTTATTTATACATTAGCACATAATTAACGTGTAATTAACTGACTTAAAACAACCTATTTTAAATGCCTTTGTTATTTTTGTTATTGAACTTGCAAAGTAATAATGAATGGTTAATGTGCAAGAAGTGAAGTTAGCCAGCTGTTTTGGACTTTTGCATATATAAACTAAAACATTTACAGCATAATGGCAACAGTTCATAAATGATGTGCTGATGCATTTGCAAGGCTTAAATGGAGAAGCTACAACAGGCATATTTGGAAACATATGAGTGAAATATATATATATATCTATATATATATTTATACATATACATATATACACATACATACTATTTTCACCCAGAAGGTTACTCCAAAGGTTCAGTACTCTCACTGCAAAATCACTCCAAAGGTTCAGTACTCTCACTGCAAAATCACCTTTGGCCTTCATTGTGGAACTGACAAAGTCTTATGACAGAAGCTGAGGTTAAGCAGACATAGATCTCCCTGTTGATTATGAAACACACCGTACTCAGCTTCTCTGCCAGAGATGTTATTACACTATCACACGGTTTGACTCTGTGGATTTCAATGGGTACAGCAGCAAAAACCAAAACACTCAATAAAAACATATGAAACTCTTCTTCATTGCCTAGAATCATATGCCCAGTATTTTCTAATTAGACACTCATATTTTGTAACTTGGATAAAAGCCATTGTTCAGGTAAAGATCGTGATCTTCATGTCCCTCTTGAAAGCAAAATATTCCAATATACAGTGTGTGTCACCATGTGCCAGTATTGTCAAATCAAAATGTATTTATATAGCACTTTGGTACATGTAAAAGAAACTGATTTGAGGACCTAAGGGATTTATCTGGCTTGTGCCACTGCAGAGGTTCACTGAGGTAATAAGGGGCCAATCCATTAACCCTGTAAGACCCACTGTTGCAGAATTACAACATCACTTTTAACAATTCTTAAAAAAAGGTCAGCAAATGTTTTTTTTTTTCTCAAAACCACATTTACATATTCCTTGGGTCCTATTGTATGTCCTCACAATGCTATTGGATAAAAGAAGTGTTTATAGGTCCGGTCATCTTGCCATGAACTTACTCTGCCTGCAAACTTCGCATCAAGCTGATCTCCTTTTTTTGCACAACTGGATTTGTCAAGATTCAAGTAAGTAAAATTCCTTAAATATTTTTTGTGTGTTTATTACAATGTCTAGAACACAAAAATATTTAGTTATTTTAGAAAACATTAATCAAATTTGATTTAGAGCTTATTATGTCTATGTTGTAATTCTACAACGCCAGGTCAGAGTGGTAGCCTGTTGCATTGTTCAGGGACAGGTGTGAATGGTCTTGAATGTGAACCTGTAAGTGCTCTGGGGGGATGCATATGCATCATAGGCCAGTCAGACAGTATTGTTGTGTTGAATGCAGTGGAATTTTGATCAGCATTTGCATTGAAATGGTAACTGGTACTTTTTATTACCATTATACTTAGATCTCTACCCTTTACACATGGTCTACCACCCTGTCTATTCTTTCAGTTTATCTACTACAATGTAACACCTATATGTATTATTCACATATTTAATTTAAACTTAAACCTTTTCCATTTCAGAATGCCACCGGCACAGAAAGATCATCTATTCAGTGTGCATGATGTATGTGATTTCTGCAGTCCAAAATGGAGAGAGCGACTTTGAAATGGACTCGGATGACACTGATGCAAGTGACTCAGAGAATGAAGTTGCAGATGAAATGGACAAAGAAAACGTTAGGTATTTTTAGTCAGATAGATATTGGATAGATACTTATGTATTAGAAATGTTTAGTGGAGATAGGATGTCTAGTTAGACTGTTAAATGCTTAGTCATGCTTATGAGTTTCTACAGGGTACATCTGGTCAAGGAATGAAAACTCTTTAATTCCTACAACAGAGGCCTCCTAAAACAATATCTGAGAGGTCAAAAAAAAATTGCTCTTTTTTTTTTCTATATTTGGGTCTTACAGGGTTAAGTGCCTTAAAACAAGTAACTTAAACAAATAAAATAGATTCTAAAATAAATTTGGAGCCAGTGAAGAGAATCCAGAACTGGGGTTATGTGGTCATGCATGCAAGTACTTGTCAGCAGATGAGCAGTTGCGTTTTGAACCAGTCTGAGATGAGAAAGAAAAGAATGATTAACTCTGGAGTACAGTGCATTGCAGTAGTGGAGTCTAGAGCTGATGAAAGTATGGATTGCTATTTCAAAATCAGTAAAAAAAAAAAAAAAAAGAAATTAAAACTAAAATCAAACTGTAAATGTCATTGATCAGTAATATGACTGCCGCATATTTGTATTTTTATAATGAAGTACTGTAGCAGAGTTGGAATTATCAGTGAAACAGCTCTCCCTCTGTACCAGAATTGTGTTAACCCTTCTGTTAACCCTAATCACTTTTGCTTTTGACCCTAATCTAATCATCACATTCCCACTATTTTCCCACTTCCTGTTGCAGCTCCATCATGGTGCACAGAGTAGCAGTGATTGGGGCCGGCCCCTCAGGACTGACCAGCGTGAAGGCTTGTCTGGATGAGGGCATGGTGCCAACCTGCTTTGAAAGCAGTGATGACCTGGGTGGACTGTGGAGATTCAAGGCAAGACTTTTCTCTGGAAAAAGTTATTATGAGATTTTTTTTTCTCTGCTTTTTAGGATTTTTAAAGCATTTCATATAAACTTTGATAAATAGGATTAAGCTGTCAATCTTATCTTCATTTCTTAGCGTCGGTACTTTTGACATTTGCTTTTCTGCAGGAAGTATCAGACCCCAACAGAGCCAGCATCTATCGTTCCCTCACCATCAACATCTGGAAGGAGATGATGTGCTACAGTGACTTCCCCATTCCTGC
>NW_018128339.1:147583-149196 GCF_001952655.1 Monopterus albus
CCTGCTGATTACCCCAACTACATGCATCACTCTAAAATTTTGAAGTACTTTAGGATGTATGCAGAACACTTCAATTTGCTGCAATACATTCATTTCCAGGTAACAAAATACACATGAGCAAAAGGATCATTTAATATGTTTTAATTGTATTTATATCCATGACACATCCATACTAGATCTGATTAACCTCTCTCTATTAACAGGTTATGTTCCACAGGCTTTTAAGGTTGCAGTAATTAAACCTCTACTCAAAAAGTCTACTCTTGACCCAGGTGTCCTAGCTAATTATAGACCAATA
This sequence comes from Monopterus albus, assembly GCF_001952655.1. Taxonomy (NCBI): domain Eukaryota; kingdom Metazoa; phylum Chordata; class Actinopteri; order Synbranchiformes; family Synbranchidae; genus Monopterus; species Monopterus albus. The sequence continues at coordinate 147,882 of NW_018128339.1, forward strand.
TCCAATCTCCCATTTATTTCCAAAATCCTTGAAAAAGCTGTTGCAAAGCAGTTATGTGACCACTTGCACAAAAATGATTTGTTTGAGGATTTTCAGTCAGGTTTTAGGGTCCATCATAGTACAGAAACCGCATTGGTGAAAGTCACCAATGATCTTCTCCTAGCCTCGGACAAAGGACTTGTCTCCATACTTGTCCTCTTAGATCTCAGTGCTGCTTTTGACACCATTGATCACAGCATCTTACTGCAGAGACTTGAACATGTTATTGGGATTAAAGGAACTGCGCTAAGTTGGTTCAAATCTTATTTATCAGAAAGATTCCAATTTGTTCATGTTAACAATGAATCTTCCACACAGACTGAAGTTAGCCACGGCGTTCCACAGGGCTCTGTGTTAGGCCCAATACTTTTCACTTTATACATGCTCTCTTAGGCAATATTATCAGGAAGCACAGCATAAATTTCCATTGCTATGCAGATGATACTCAGTTATATTTATCTATAAAGCCAAATGAATCAGATCAGTTTTGTCCTCCCCAGCTACATACAGTATATGAGAGGGACAGAATACTAGGACACCTAACAAACTAATGGGGATAAGGCTACCTTCTACTGTAATGTATGACTGATGGATCTCAACTAATGATTCGACTAGTCGACTTTGGGGGCAGCCCTATAAAACCAAGTCTCTAGAACTGCCTTCTTTCACCTGTGCAATATTGCAAAAATCAGGAGCATCCTGTCTCAAAGTGATGCTGAAAAACTGGTCCATGCATTTGTTACTTCCCAGCTGGACTACTGTAACTCCTTACTATCAGGATGTCCCAATAGTTCCCTAAAAAGCCTCCAGTTAATCCAAAATGCTGCAGCCAGAGTACTGACAGGAACTAGCAAGAGAGATCATATCTCTTCTATATTAGCTTCTCTCCACTGGCTCCCTGTAAAATCCAGAATAGAATTTAAAATCCATCTCCTAACATACAAGCCCTTAATGACAAGGCTCCATCGTATCTTAAAGACCTCATAGAGCCTTATCATCCTAACAGAGCACTTCGCTCTCACAGTGCAGGTTTACTTGTGATTCCTAGAGTCCACAGAAGTAGAATGGGAGGCTATCAAGCTCCTCTCCTATGGAACCAACTCCTAGTCTCAGTTCAGGAGGGAGACAACCTCTCTACCTTTAAGAATAGACTTAAGACGTTCCTTTTTGATAAAGCTTATAGTTAGGGCTGGATCAGGTGACCCTGAGCCTTCCCTTAGTTATGCTGCTATAGGCCTAGGCTGCTGGGGGCCCCATGATGCTCTGAGTTTCTTTC
>NW_018128339.1:149251-154426 GCF_001952655.1 Monopterus albus
AAAGGGAGTTTTTCCTCCCCACTGTCGCCAAGTGCTTGCTCAAGGGGGATTTGTTGGGTTTTCCCTATGTAATAGAATAGTGATAACAGTAAGGTCTAGACCTTTGTAAAGTGTCCTGAGATGATGTTTGTTGTGATTTGGCGCTATACAAATAAAATTGATTTGATTTGATTTGATATCCATAGATTTATCTATCATTTATCTTTTTCTCTTTTCAGACTTTAGTGAAGAGTGTCAAACAGAGACCAGACTTTTCTCGCACTGGGCAGTGGGACGTGGTAACCGAGAACAAAGATGGACAGGAGGAGAGGCATGTCTTTGATGCAGTTATCTGCTGCTCTGGTCACTTCAACTACCCTAATCTGCCACTCAAAGACTTCCCAGGTAAAGACATGTTTTAGTGTACACACTGGCTATTTTCATACATGATACAAACAGCGACTGCCACATGACTCTAATATCTGTTATAATGCACAAACATATAGCACAAGGAAGAGCTGGACAGTGTATTAAGACATCATATTGCTGTGTTTTAGGAATTGAGACCTTTCAAGGAAAATATTTCCACAGCTGGGACTACAAGGGGCCTGAAGACATGTATGATAAAAGAGTGGTGGTCATTGGCATCGGTAACTCAGGAGGAGACATCGCTGTGGAGGGAAGCAGAGTGGCAGAGCAGGTTGGAAAGTCATTCCTGATCGTTGTTCTTGTTGTTTCCCTGTTCCTTGACCCTTCCTTCTCCAGGCTGATTTACAAGTACTGGAATCTCTGTAATAAAGGCAAGCCTGAGCAGCTTCTTTGTCACCCAATGATCGAGAAACAAGGAAAGATGAAATTATAAGACTGGCATTAACAGGTACAGGAGCATTAATTGCTGTTGCTTCCTGCTGTTCTCCATCATTCTGCAGGTGTATCTGAGCACTCGTAGTGGAGCCTGGGTCATTCGTCAGGTTTCTGACAGTGGCCTGCCAGTGGACAAGTTCAACACACGCTTTTTCCACATCATGCTCAAGCTGCTGCCTATGAGGTTTCTCAACTTGCTTGGTGAGAAAAAGCTCAACTCCATGTATGATCACACCATGTATGGCCTCAAACCTAAACACAGGTACAGTAGTATATTTCTGTTTGTCTGAGTAACTATATGAATATAGTTATTTCTAATGTAGTCTCTTATATTAAGTTTGTTTTTCTCTCATTGTTGCATGTTACTAGCCTTCATTCTCTGTTGTGAATTCCTAGTGAGCTGACTTTAGGCAACAATGTGTAGGATTGATTAGAGAATTGTTTAACTCACAGTATAATGGTGAAATACAATATTGTGGAAATTCAAAAACAACAGTGATCTTGCAACTGTGCTCTGCCACCTCAAACCTCTTCAGGTTCTACAGTCAGATCCCAGTGATCAATGACGACCTGCCTTTCAGGATTCTGTCTGGGGCTGTCATTGTCAAGCCAAATGTGAAGGAGATCCAAGGCTCCACCGTGGTGTTTAATGATGGCAGCCTTGTGAATAATGTCAGAAAATCTTTACTCTAAAGTTGGCACTGCACACTTTACTTCTCGATGACTTCATTGCAATTTAGTTACTTCTTCTTTGTTAAAGGTGGATACAATCGTCTTTGCCACAGGATACAACTATGATTTTCCCTACTTGCCAAGCAGTGCTTTGTACAAATCGGGACATCGTGTGGGTTTGTACAAGCACGTTTTCCCCCCTAACCTGGAGCATCCCACTCTGGCTGTTGTGGGTTTTATCCATTCTGATGGATCCGTCATGCCTCAGGCTGAAATGCAGACCCGCTGGGTCTCACGTGTCTTCAAAGGTGAGGAAACAACAGTCACTGTGATCCCTTAGCAAGAGATGGTGAACCTTCCCCCCAAGATTTGAAAAACATTCCAAGGTCACAAGCAAAAATCTATATTTATATCATTTTCTGTCTTTTTGTTTGTTTGTTTGTTTGTTTCAGGACATGTACAGCTGCCCTCAAACCAGGCCATGATCAAGGCTGTTGAGAAGGACACCAAAGACATTCAGAAAAAGTAAGGCTCTTAACATTTATTTACTTTATTAATATTGTAGCATATAATCATAGAATATGTCTTTTTAGTGTTCTATCTTATGGAGTGATCATAGATCACTCACAGTGATTTTTCATATGACAAATCATGACTCCATTCACTCCAGTAGTATCAAGTGAAATGTTTCCTTTCTAATATGTCCTCTCTACAGCTACATTGTGTCAAAGCTGACACCCCTGCAGGTGGACTTTGTTTCCTACATGGACGACTTAGCTGGGGAGATTGGAGTGCGGCCAAGTCTCCTCTGGCTCTTCTTCACAGACTACCCACTGTTTAAGAGGGTACTCTGGGGACCTGTCACATCCTACCAGTACCGCCTGACAGGACCAGGGAAATGGGAGGGAGCACGCAAAGCAATCTTCACTCAGTTTGACCGCATGTACCAGCCCCTGAAAACCAGACAGGTCTGAAGTGAACACAGGTTCTTCCACATTCTGCTACCCTGACAATAATCCAAGCTAAATGTACAGTACAGCTGGCCAAGACCCTGAGTATTTGATAATGAAGCAGGTATGAAGTATGACTAACATGTAAAACACAATCTTTTGCAGGTGGATGAACAGCAGGCTTCGACCACTGGCCACTTGATCAAGCTGAGCCTGACCGTCATCACCGGAGGAGCTATTGTTTTCTACATGCATGTTCACAAACCGACCACCATCCCCGCACTCCTGTCTAAGTTTCATCTATCAAGAGTTTGAACATACTGGGGTCTCATCATCTACAACTGTCCATATTTACGGTTTCAAGATCACGTGATATATCATTTAAGTGGGAGCTTTCACCAGAGAAGTCCAGACATCTGTCTTCTTGTCATATTTGCTACTGTTGTGCAGCATAGTCTCCCTTGAGTTTATTTACTGTAACTCACTTTAAAGTAGCATAGTGGACCAATAACACTGTCTGATCATGTCAGAGCACTGTAACCAGTTTAACTGAAATACTGTATGCTGCTAACATTGTTGCTATTATGATACTGTGATGGTCTGCTTGTTTTGATATGGTGTGAGGTTATAGCTACCGTTTACCAAATTATAAATGTTTGAAATGTTTTAACAGCATTAACATTCACACTGTCTCAAGGATCATGTGATTAAAGGATATGTTCACATTTGTTAAGCATTAAAATAAAACTTACATGCTTACTCAGTATGTGCACTGAAAGAGTTATTGGTCAATGTATTATATGTATGTATGTATTATATGTAATTCTCCTTTTCATGCGGGCCATGCAGCTTTCCTAAAGCAACTCTAAGGTAAGACTGGGGGACAAATCCACAACTGTTCTGTGCAAAAGTGGAGACTATGGTTTAGCTGGAGTTATTATAGAGATTTAACAGACTGAGATACTGAAATCAAGTGAGCATTTTATAATGTTAGTCTTTTTCACATTTTGTGAACTGCAGTTTAGAAAGAAACTGTCCAATAAAACATAAAAATGTTGCACTATTAAGCAAAATAAGGGTGTAGGTTTGAAATGCAATTCATTAACTGTCTTTTTAAGCGGCATATGCAATGTATCAACATAATGTATTGCAAATAGCATCCATCCATGCATCCATTATCTATACCACTTATCCTGAAGAAGGTCATGGGGGCCTTAGAGCCAATTCCAGCTGACATTGGGTGAGAGGCCCTTGGATAGAGGCCCTATCACAGGGCTGACACTTAGAGGCAAACAACCACACACACCCACACTCACTCCTGTGAGCAATTGCCAACCAACCTAAGCTGCATGTCTTTGGACTGTGGGTGGAGGCGAGAAAGAACCCACGCAGGCACAAGGTGAACATACAAACGCTGCACAAAAAAAAAAAACAACAGGTTGGCCGGGACTCAAACCCTGAATCTTCTTGCTGTAAGGTGACAGCACTAACCACCATGCTGCTCCATGCAAATAGCAGTTATTACTAAATGTTAGTGGTCTTTGACTAAGTTGGACCATGCATAAATTACTCTAGCTTTCCCAGTTCCACTTGATGATCATGATATCCCTGTGGTCAAAGTTTCTACATTTAGTTTGTGTATATCCTTGAGGCCATAGGTTCAAGGATTTTATTGTCAATTCACCATATGTGCAGGACATACAAAAAATCGAAATACTGTTTCTCTCTCTCACCTAGTATTGGGTGCCATAACATTTAGAAACTAAAATAGAATAAAGTAGAATAAAAAATAGAATAGAATAAGAACTGGATTGACATAACTAGGAGAAATCTAAATGGTACAGCCAATAAACTGTGATGTCATGATTCCGTCCCGCCTGTTTCTGGTCTCATGCTTTTATTGTGACACAACTTACTGTTACAGCCTTATCTCAACTACAATCAGTACTCATTGTTTTCACCTGTTTTCACTCCCTTATAGACAACTTCCTCCCACCAGGAAGTTTCCAGATTGTTCTAACTTATGTTCAGGCTTTCCAGCATTTTCTGTACCTGTTATTCTAGCTCTGACCACGGATTACCTTGTGACCACTTAGCTTTGCCTAACTCCTCTGATTCTGATTGTGTTTTTCTGTGTATGGACTATTAGACTCTCTGACCGCTCGTTTGTGGATCCCTCAGCTGTGTAAGTTTGCTGGCTCTGACCCTGGACTGTCTTAACGACCTGAGAGTATGTTTCGAGTTACGTAGATAGATAGATAGATATACTTTATTACAGACTCAAGGTCCAAATTTAAGAAAAACAAACAGATAACAATGAAAAAACAACAACCAACTAGAGAAATGCATTTCCTGTCTTGAATGCGTGTGGATGCTGATATGCTGAAAGATCATCCTGAAAATGCTTGAAATCAATTGCTGAAACAGCTGAAGGATGAGAACAAAAATGGCGGAAGTTCTTTGTTGAATAATCTGAAGGATGAGATTCAATAATACAAGTAGGAATGTCCTTGAAGAGCTGAACATTCTGATACCTGAATGGCCTTTCTAGCTGAAAATATGCTGAACCTATTAAGATGTGAAAATATTCCAATTGGTCCCCACAAAGTAGTTAAAGTAGGGGTGTGTGTGTGTGTGTGTGTGTGTGTGTGTGTGTGTGTGTGTGTGTGTGTGTGTTGGGGGGGGTTATGAAGTGCTATCTCTCACTTGT
>NW_018128339.1:156046-157380 GCF_001952655.1 Monopterus albus
GCTCTCCTGCGGCACTTTGTCAGACCCTGATGTTCTTCATGAATCTGAGAGAGCACATTCTTTTGTTGCGAGAGGGGAATGACAATTCTGTCATCATACAGAAGGAGTCCCTCCACTTCTGATAGGTGAGCCCTGGCAGCGTGAAATTTATGCAGTGTGTGTGGTATTTGTGATGTCTCTGTAGGCCAACCCCTTTTGGTGTAGCGGGCAACAGCTTGAAGGTCCACATCCTGGTTTGTAGCCTCCCTGATAACGTTCAGACGATCTGCTGTTATTGGCCTTGTAGATATCACTGCCTGTACATAAGCTCTGACGTCATGCTCCATGTCTGACCAACAGTTGTCTTTTAGAGGGTGGCGTGATAATGTGTCTGCAACTATGAGCTGCTTTCCTGGAACATGTACCGCTTCGATATTGAACTTCATCGGTCGCATTAGTAAACGCTGACATCTCGCAGGGGCTTTATCCAGATCAAACGAGTTTATCAAGGGGACCAGTGGTTTGTGGTCGGTCTGTAACAAAAACTTGTCCATGCCTTGAAGATATCTTCCAAAGCGCTCACATGCCTAGACACTTGCCAGACATTCTTTCTCAATCTGTGAGTAGCGTCACTCTGTCTCTGTCAGTGTTCGTGAACAAAACGCTACTGGCCTACCTGTGGCACAGTGGTTGGCGTCGTTGTCTCACAGCGAGAAGATTCCAGGTTCGGGCCCCACCTGGGACCTTTCTGTGTGGAGTTTGCATGTTCTCCCCGTGCTTGCGTGGGTTCTCTCCGGGTACTCCGGCTTCCTCCCACAGTCCAAAGACATGCAGCTTAGGTTGATTGGTGTCTCTAAATTGCCCATAGGAGTGCATGTGCGTGTGTCTGGTTGTTCGTCTATGTGTTAGCCCTGCGATGGATTGGCGACCTGTCCAGGGAGTGTTTTTTCTGATCGGTTAAACACTATGCTGTCAGACTTGTACTGGATCCAAGAATTTGTGATGGCAACATCAAAGAAATGAGCAATCATATTGTCATGAAGCTCACAGACTTTCATTTGTGACTTCGTGAAGGGTTTTATTTGAACATCCATTCGGAGCACTGCTTCAACAACTCACTAACATGGGCTTTTTTCGCATACCTCGCTATTCAAGCATATACCAGCCCACAGTGACACCCTGTGGGCCTACACAATCATTGCAGCTAACTATCATCACATCTCCCCCTTTTAAATTGTCAGTCAACATTTACTTTTGGTTTACTCTGAAATAAGAGGGTGGCAAGTAACTATCTGAATTCACTAAACTTATTAAACAACACATTTCCAACTGAACAGAACAAAGTTACACTTCAC
>NW_018128339.1:158899-160197 GCF_001952655.1 Monopterus albus
TCATAATACGCTAAGACTGGGGTTGTAGTCAGCAGAGTCTTTACCTGACTAAATGACTGTTCTTGCGCTGCGCCCCAAATCCATGCAGCATCTTTCCGCAGTAGGCTGGTAATAGGGTACATAACCGCTGAAAGATCAGGGAGAAACTTCCCCAGATAGTTGATCATCCCAATACACTGGCGTAGTTCTGTGATGTTAGTGGGACTGGGCAGCTCTGTGATGGCTTTGACTTTTTCTGGGTTTGGCTTGATACCATCTTTCCCAATGATGTGTCCGAAATACTGAATTTCCGGCTTTCCAAACTGACATTTGTCCCTATTCAATTTCAGGCCAGAAGTCTTGATAGTCTGCATGACTGCCTGAAGATTTCTATCGTGATCTTGTTTGTCCTTACCAAAGATCAGGATGTCGTCCATAACCACCACGGTGCCAGTGTGATCTTTCAAGAGAGCACTCATCTTCCGCTGAAATATTTCTGGTGCGGACGTAATCCCAAAAGGGAGTCTCCTGAAACAGAATCGGCCCACTGGTGTGATGAAAGTCGTGAGCTTCATACTGTCTGGATCAAGCGGTATTTGCCAGAATCCGCTTGATGCGTCAACTGTAGAGAAAACAGTTGCTCCTGTAAGCTGTGGTGCAATGTCTTCCAATGTGGGTAACATAAACCTCTCGCGTTTCACTGCTTTATTGAGCTTAGTTAGATCCACGCATATTCTTGGCTTTTTGTTCTTTTTTATTACGGGCACTATGGGCGCACACCAGTCAGTAGCTTCCTTTATTTCGTCAATAATGCCAAGTGACTGCATCCTTTTCAGTTCCTCTTCTACTTGTGGCAGGATAGGAAATGGAATACGCCGTGGCGAGGCAATACTGTAGGGCTGAACGTCAGGTCTGAGTTCTATTTTAACAGGGTCGCACTTTAGTAGACCATTGTCCCCAAAAACATCCCCATATGCCTCAAGTCTCTCCACTTGACGTACAAGTCCCATTTTCATAGCCATTTCTCTTCCCAATAGGTTTGTAGTGTATGGACCTCTCATTACATAAATCCAAAGTGAGTACTTATTTCCTCGTCTCTCACAATCTGTCAGAAATTTGCCTTTGCAACTCAATTCTCCTCCAGGACTTGTGAAGACTGCTTTAGTATTTTTCAAAACAGGGCGCCGTGGCAAGCATCGATAAGTATGTTCTGACATAACTGTAATATCAGCCCCAGTATCGATTCTAAATTTCACATTTGTCCCATTGATATGCAGATCTTGGAACCACTTGTCATTGTTATTGTCTTCTCCTGTAAC
>NW_018128339.1:161928-182716 GCF_001952655.1 Monopterus albus
ACGTGCAGCTCTGCTTCCTGACGACACCCCGGCCAGTAGAACCTCTGGCGCAGCCGCTTCACCGTCTTTGCATTCCCAAAATGTCCCGCTCCCGCTGCTCCATGGACCCAGCGCAGTGCTGCTCCATGGACCCAACGCAGAACTAGCAGCTGCAGTCGGTCAGCCCCTTGGCCCAGGGCTCGCCACCGCCGGTAAAGAACGCCGTCGTGAAGCTCCCGTTTTCCCCTCCGGCCCCTCAACAGACACGCCGCCCCGCTCTGGCCATGCCTGTGCCTCGATCCAGCCCCCTCGCTACGTGGACCTGCTGCAGCACGGGGTCAGTCTGCTGCTGCTGCTCCAGCTGCTCTCTGGTGAACGGTTCCTGTGGCTGGTCGCTGCCATCCAGCCCTGCCGCCGCTGCTGACGGTACCTGCTCTCACATGTAAACAGTGTTCAGCATCCTCACAGCCTGGTGGATGAAGCTGTTTGTAAGTCTGGTGGAGTGGGCCTGAAAACTCTGATACCTTCTCCCTGAAGGCAGGAGTCTGAAGTGGGAGTGTGCGGGGTGGGAGGTGTCATCAACAATGCTGATGGCTCTGCAGGTGAGGCAGGTGTTGAAGATGTCCCTAAGGGAAGGCAGAGGGGTGCCGATGATCTTGCTGGCTGTTTTCACTATGCGTTGCAGGGTCCTTCTGCAGGAGACAGTACAGGCTCCGTACCACACAGTGATGCAGCCAGTGATGACGCTCTCAATGATGCCCCGGTAGAAGGAGCACATGATGGGGGGTGGGGCACTGGGTCTCCTCGGAGGAGTATTGCGGAGGAAGTAGAGGCGTGTTTGAGCTTTCTTGGCCAGTGATGTGGTGTTGTTGGTCCAGGAGAGGTCCTCAGAGATGTGCACCCCCAGGAACTTGGTGCTGCTCACTCTCTCCACTATAGCACTGTCGATGGTCAGTGGTGGATGCTTTAGAGGTTTTCTCCTGAAGTCCACAATGATCTCTTTAGTCTTCCCCACACTAAGGAAGAGGTTGTTGTCCTTACACCACTGGACCAGTTGGCACATCTCACTCCTGTAGTTGGCCTCATCATTGTTGGTAATGAAGCTGACTACAGTCGTGTCATCTGCAAACTTGACAATGTAGTTGGTGCTGTAGATTGGAACACAGTCACGGGTCAGCAGTGTGAAGAGCAATGGGCTGAGCACACACCCCTGTGGAGCCCCTGTGCTCAGGCTGATGGTCTTGAAGATGTTGCCACCGACCTGCACATTTTGTGGCCTCTCTGTTAGAAAGTCCAGCACCCAGTTGCAGAGAGACGTTTTGAGTCCCAAGTGTCCAAGTTTTTGTGTAAGCTGCTGGGGAATTATTGTGTTGAATGCTGAACTGAAGTCTAGGAACAGCATTCGCACTTAACAGTTCTTTGAATCTAGGTGGGTGAGGGCTGGATGGAGAACAGCACTAATGGTATCCTCTGTGACCTGTATGCTAACTGAAGTGGGTCGTGAGAGGGAGGAAGGATGGACCTGACGTTCTGCACGACCAGCCGCTCGAAGCACTTCATAATAATTGAAGTCAGTGCTACAGGCTGATAGTCATTGTAACAGGTTGGGTATTGTAAACCTGTGGTTACTTAAGGGCTAATTTGTGATGGCCTTTTGGCGCCATTGTATGAGACACAGGAAGTTGATTTTCTCTTTGTTTTTGTTTTTTTATTCTGTGACTAAACGAGTGGACGGCAGAGCAACACGGTATTTTACCGTGAGTTGTCGCACCAGCTCAACGCGTAAATATTAAGTCTCATGTCCGTTCATAGTTATTATAAGAAATGTAAAAACGAAAGACATTTAAATACAAACTACAAATAACCATTACAGGTACCATACTCAGATCTGGAATGAAAATACTGTACTGAAGGTAAATGCAAGAAAAAGGTAAAATGTAGGTTCAGTGGATTATTGTAAGACATTTTATAATGTTGCTGATCAAAATACTTCTATTTGTAAATATATAAATTATCCACTTATAACCCATACATGGAAATAGTTAAGTGTGAACTGATTGAACTCACAATTTCTCATCTGCATTTCACACTAGATCTTTCTGTTGATTCTTCTTGGTGGTGTGATATGCCTGCCAAAGGGTAACTTAAGAACATGTAATATTCTGTTCTTTCCACTCACTGCCTCTAATCAATACAACATTCTCAAAGTCCATTTCATCTCTGCTAAACAGGGTTAAAGTCCCTCTCTGCAGTAACTGATTAACTGATTGGTTCGTGTGAGTTTACACAGTGTCTCATGTCTGATCACAGCTGCACAGGACTTAGCTCCAGCTTGCCGAAAAAGGTGAGAGCAGCTGACACCTTTCAGAATTCAACAACAAGTGTATTTGCTATTCAAAAACAACGAGACCTGACAGTGGGTCACTGACATGTAGGGAGACAGATGCTGTACTGTGAACTGATTTACTTCCTCAGCATAGTTCACGTTTTACTCAGTGCTGAAGTGAAGAAACATATACGCATTCAATTTGTCTCACTCTTCCATTTAGCAGCCTAACACTTTAATGCTGCTGGATGCTTCAAGTGTTATTCTGAATGTCCACCAGTGTTAAAGTGCTACTAGCAAGAGACTAGGTTTTGTAACGAGAGAAAGTAAACGAGTCACTATTTTTTTGGCAAACCTAAAAAAAAATCACTTAATCACCAAACATGTATGCATGCCTAAAAATTTTTTTGAAAAAAATGGAAATAATGCAGGTTCCAGAACATGACAAACATAACAGTAGTTTTACTTCTGTCATGTCGGCTAGTTCCTTTTTAGCCAGTAGTGTGACCTGAATGTTTATGTAGCACCATCCAGATTTCAGCTTGTCTAACACGTTGGCTTATGAGCAGACATGACATTTCTGATTCATTGTGTCCCTCTCTACAAAGTGCTCAGTAATGGTCCAACGTGTAGCAGTGGTTGGGGCAGGCAGTTCTGGTCTGGTCTGTATCAAGATCTGTGTCGATGAGGGTCTGGATCCTGTCTGCTTTGAAAGCAGTGATGATATTGGTGGCCTGTGGAGATTTAAGGTTAGTGAGGGCACATGTTGATCTAGTCACTAAGTCTTTATGATACTGTATATGAATAGACTAACTCTCTGGATAAAACAAAGTCCTTATGAGAGTGGTGTGCTTATCAGCACCATGTCTTGTCTCCTTTTGTGTTTACAGGAGTCACCGGAGCCAGAGCGATCCAGCATCTATCGCTCCTTGGTGGTCAACACCTCCAAAGAGATGATGTGTTTCAGTGACTTCCCCATGCCTGCTAACTATCCAAACTACATGCACAACTCTCAGCTCCTGCAGTACCTCAGGCTTTATGCAAATCACTTTGACCTGCTCAGATTCATTAACTTCCAGGTTATTTCTGTTTCATCAGTGTTGCAGTAGTTTCACAAGTTTCTATAACATATTATGTAAAGTATGAGTTCTTTAATGTGTGTGTTATGCTCTGGACATGCATGCTTCAGACCACAGTGAGGAGTGTTGTCCAAAGACCAGATTTCTCTCTGTCTGGTCAGTGGGACTTGGTGACTGTAAACAGGGATGGAGAGGAAGAGAGACATGTGTTTGATGCAGTTCTGGTGTGTTCAGGCCAATACAACCATCCGGTCTTACCCCTATCGGACTTTCCAGGTTGCTGGACAAATAGATATCGCTTTTGAAACATTTTACATAATACAATGGATGACTGCAGTGTTTATTTTACATCGGCACATTCTGATATTTTTCTTTGAACTGATGCACCATTTGTGTCTCTCCAGGCTATGAGACGTTTTCTGGCAAGTTTTACCACAGCTGGGAATATAAAGATGGAGATGCCTGCAGAGGAAAGAGAGTAGTGGTGGTTGGCATTGGCAATTCTGCAGGAGATATTGCTGTGGAGATTAGTAGATCTGCAGAGAAGGTACTGTAAGACAAAAAAAGGGTATAAAAACTTTGTCCCTAGTGGCATTTGGCAACAGTAACCAGTAGACTTCAGTGATGTGACATGAGTTTTATATTTTACTGCTAGTGTTGAATGTTAAAATAGTGTCAAACAAATTATTTTGAATATATTTGTCATCACAGCATTGTTAATCAAACAAACAGAGTGCTGATGTAAAATATCACACTCACTTTTTAATGTCTTATTTATTTAATACATTGCTAAGAATGCTAAATTGATAGAATATACAGTACCCATGTATATCTTCTTATCCTTCCTGTCAGACCTTCCTCAGCACACGTGATGGGGCCTGGGTGATGGGCAGGATGTCCAGTAATGGTCTTCCTCTGGACATGCTGGGTATGACCAGGTTCAATGAGCTCCTCATGCAGCTCTATCCCAAGACTCTGATCAACTGGGCAGGCGAGACGGCACTGAACCAGAAATATGACCACAGACTGTATGGCCTAAAGCCCAGATACAGGTGATACATTTTGACCTTATCTTCTCTGCCTCATGATGCCAGGCTGCTGGAGTTTATAGTGAGTTTCTTTTTGGCTTTCCATTAGAAATCTTCAAATATCTAGCTATTTCAGTGTTGTTTCAATTATTCTTCTATATTATTTGTGCAGTGGTAGCATAGCTGTATGTAGATGATTAGTCTCACATTGGGTGGCAGTGACTCAGTAGTTAACACTGTCGACTTGCATATGTTTCACTACGCTACCTGTAGGTTCTGTGAAGTGTGTATGTTGTATCTTATGGATGGATATTCCATATACATTTGCCCAGAGCTTCTCCACCAAAAAGCTGGTTACTCCTGAAATTGCCTTTTACCAAAGCACTGGCCTGTGAACTAGTGCTAAATTGCAACTGTACACCTCTGGATCAAATGTTAGGCACAAGTTTCCCCAATGGATCTAAATGTTCTTAAATTATTTTAAAAAAGAGATGCATTTAGTATGCTTGTTGATGCATCATATAAATGTATTTTACTGTTTTAACAAGACCAGGAAACCTGATAGGTAGGTATGATGCTTACCTTAATATTAGAGTGTTTGCTAAATGAGACAGAACACAAAGCACTAGCATGATCAGTAGAATTCAGTCTCTGGGAACTTTCATACTTAAACTCATGCCAATTCATCCAGTAGTTTCTGAGGTATTTCAATTTGGTCTAAAGTGACCAACAACTGCAATCTATAGCCAATCTACTGTCAGCTGTTGGTGGGACTGCCCTGTGGATTATATTTAATAGATTATTTCCTCTGAACACTTTTGTTGTTGTTGGTGCATCCATAAGCACACAACACCAGACAATGTAGGAAGAATTAAATCAACCTTAGAATCATTATAAATAGGGTTATTCATGCACTTACACCTTAAAATGATTTCTAAAAACAAGTTGTTGTTTTTTTCTTTTGCCACTAGCCCCAGTCATTCTAGAAACCGCAGGTCACATTGGTTAAACTTGGTCTTGAATATAAATACTATATTTCCTGCTGGTGAATGCATATTGGGGAAAGACTCTGTCTTTAAAGTCTATACACAAGCACACAAACTGAATTCTTGCCTCTTACTCCCATATCTTTAACAACAATTTTAATTGCTATACTCAACCAGCAAAGCAAACATTTCATCAGTGTTACTTATGTTGCAAAGGGACATAGATTCTTCTTGAGTCTCTGTGCAGTTTTAAACAATGCCTTCTGTCACCACCAACACACTGTCAGCTGTGCAGACAGTTAACCAGTACAAAGTAGTCTTTCGTGTGACATGTTTGTAGCAAGATAATGACTGAGATTATTTACAATTTCCTCCTTTTCCCAGATTGTTGGATGGAAGGCCTTTGATCAATGATGATCTGCCCAGTCGAATACTTCAGGGGGCAATAGTCATGAAGCCCAATCTGAAAGGGTTCAAGGACTCTGGGGTTGTATTCAAAGATGGCACAGTGGAGGAGAACATTGACACTGTGGTTTTCTGCACAGGTTATAATGAACACTTTCCATTCCTGCCCTCAGCTCTGTCTGAGGGGCCATATGGAGAGCTGACACTATACAAGTAAGTACTGGGTGAAAAGAGAGCTGTATGGGGCTGTCATCTTCTATTATGTAAAGAAGAAAAACTGAAACTCCATATTACACAATTAGAAACCAATTTAACGACTGACTCAAGTTGTTGACGCCACAGAGTCAGCTCCATCTGCTTTACCATGGATAGCTCATATGCAAAATGCAATAATTAACACTTCCATTTAAATGATCTCCTAAAATATCTTGATGAATAAATTTTGTAAACTATTCTGTGTTTTTATACAAATGTACATTAATTTGTGGACATGTTTAGATAGTATAATGTAAAATTTTTAGCTAAATCAAAATGAAATGCAACTGCTTTAAAACATTACACCACTAGACCTTACTTTGTAAAGTGTCCTGAGATGACTTTTGTTGTGATTTGGCACAATACAAATAAAATTGAATTTAATAGCTGTTATCAGTTGTTATTGGGACCATGTTTAGTAGGGCTCTATACCACCTCCTAGTTGTCTCAACAGGTTGTCATGGACAGTCCTTTTGTGATAAACAGTTTAGGCACAAAAACCATATGGTCATGTTAAGCAAGGAAATGTAGGTTAAGTTGGATAGGTTTAGACTATGATCATGATTTCAGTTAAAATAACTTGATGAACCAACACTGACTGTCAGTTTGAATCAGGAAATGTACAAGTCTCCAGTTTCAAAGTTGTGTTTTGTGGCAGTTCACCTACTGAGTCATAATTATGGCCATGAATGACAACTGATAACAGCCATTTAGGTGGTGATAACATACAAGTTTGTTGATTAAATGTAAAATAACCAAAAATGATTTGTTATTGCAGTATATTACAATCATTAGTCTGACATGTTACATTGTTTATTACCTGTCTTTGTTTCATTCACCCAAGAATGGTGATCTGTTATTGTACAATATTATTATAACTTGACAGGATCAATTAACTTTTTATTATTATTATTATTTAGAAGACTGTTTCCTCCTGCTCTACAACACCACACACTGGCTATCATGGGTCTTTTTCGAGCAAAAGGACCAATCATGCCCATAGTGGAAATGCAGGCACGATGGGCTGTTAAGGTTTTTTCAGGTAAACATTTAATACGCAAAGTCACACACGCAAACACATACACACTGAATTAATGAGCACAATGTTTTACTGTCCAGGTTCGAGCCTTCTTCCATCAAAGGAGAAAATGTTGGCTGTCATTGAGTCTGACAGGAGGAGAAACATGGAAAGGTAGACTAATATTCCTTAGATGGCCAAGGCAGATCATTCAGGCTTTTCCTATGGAAAGTCAGATGTCAACTCAGTACTGTTCAGGAAATTTGAGTGGATTCACTCCTTTGCTTTTTGTTCTCAGCTTTCCCTGCCCACGACAAGCTGCTCTCGCGGTAGCTTACATCCCATACATGGATTTCATGGCTAAGGAGGTCAGTTCAGTTCTGCTTTATATAAACAGTGTTACACACATGAATGTAAAAAAAAGTCTTCCAATCACAGGTAGGAGTTCGTCCACACTTCCTGACTCTACTTCTGAGAGATCCTATACTCTGGGTGAAGGTCTTCTTTGGTCCCTGCACTCCATATCAATTTCGTCTCACCGGGCCTGGCCAGTGGGCTGGAGCCCGACATGCTATTCTCACCCAGTGGGAGCGGGTTGCTCAGCCCTTCAGAACCAGAGTGATACCAGAATCAGAGTCCAGGCCATCTGTCCCTTGCTCTCCTTGGCTACTCATGTTTGGAGCAACTGTGGTGATTGCTATGTTTCTGTCTAAAAATGAGATCAGGGTGTAGCTCACATTGTGGGCAGGAGCATTTTCTGAGGGACACCTGGTTCACTGGTTAACAAATCATGTATATGTGATAATGCTGAGTTATAAAACTTTAAATGTCACTTGAATAGATCAAAACAATCTGCACAGTATTGCTTTTTTGTTTTACAGTTGGTAACATACATTTCCCAGTAGTGAGGTCACTTTGTTAAACCTGTTCATGCAGTCAGCACAATAGAAGTCATTGTGGATTTGTTTTGTTACAAATTTTCATCTTAACCACCACCAAAACTCCATGTATTAAAGTCTATTTGGCAGTTTTACATACAGCTGTAATCTGTGGTGGTAAGCACTACTAAGTTTGCAGCTCAGCATTTGAGAGTGAACATGCAGATTTGTAAATAGAATCAGATTTGAGAGTAAAAGCCATGCATGGGCAGGATTATGCTCTCTAATCTGATTCTGCGCTTGCACATCCTCAAATGCTGAGCTGCAAACTTAGTAGTGCTCATCATGTGGCTGCAGCTGCAGGGCACTGATGATGGATCATGGGTAATGAGAGTGTGAGATGTGGCATACAAGTTATCAGGGCTTATTCGACCTCCCTTAAGTTGGTGAATCATCTGCTCTTGTGCTGAGGGAGTAGGGAAGCATCAGAAAAAAGTATTTAATTTGTTGATGGTAGAGTTGCCTCAGATCTATCAGCTAGTGGAAATCAGTTTCCGCAAGTGGAGTCAGTGTCGGATGGAGCACCAGAGTAACACACCAGTGAGTCACTGCAATGAGGGTGTCACATCTCTCAGGGTGGCCAGTAAAGCTACCAACAATATTAATGGCAAACTCTATTATAATGCCAGATGAGAATGAGTGGCTAGTTCCCTCTAAACAACTCACAGGAGGAACAGAATACAGTAGTCCACATATACACCCCAAGTCTAATAGTCCAAGTTCAATGCCGGCAAAAACTAACAGCCAAGGAATCCAAAAAGCAAGGCAGAAATCGTTGGTCAGGACTATCTGGGGTCAGAATCAGGAATCACAGGTATCACGAGTAAATGCCAGAAAGTCTGCACGTAACTCAAGAACAATCTGGCAGCTTTCAGGTGGGGGGGAGCTGCTATAAAAGGAGTGATAATTAGTGTAAAGAGTCCATATGCGGGGTGAGAGGAAACGATAAAATAAAAGCATGATGCCAGAAGCCAACAGGACAGAACCATGGCAACATCCTTTGTTGTATCCTTTTGCTTTTCAACAACGTTTGCCCCAACTTTTTTAAAATTAGGACCACTTCATAGATTTAATCTACACGTGCAATCCCACACATCAGATTCTGACCGACACACAGATGAGTTTGAGGAGGTATTGCTATGGAGCCGAGAGATGAGGCAGGGTGCATAATAAATCTGTTACAGTCGCTCTCTAGCCGGGTGGTGAGAGAGGAAGAAAAGCTGGACCCAGAAATGCAGAATACCGATCTAGATTATTCAACAGTGACTTTATTACATATAAGTGACAAATGGAGAAAATAAAGACGAGGCTGCTAGAAGTGATTGCTGGGAGGAGCGGCAGAGACCTGGCCCCAGTGAGATGGTTCTTGGAATAGAGGAGCTGCTGTCAGAGGATGTGGAGATATCAGGCTGACGGCAGAGTCTGAGGCTAGTGCTGGAGATGACAGCTGTAGCACAGCCGAAGCTGCCGCAGCCAGACCGTAAGTGCACGGGGGTAATCGTGCAGGAGCTTTTACTTGCGTTGCGTTGACGATCGTTAACAGGGTCAGATGTCAACTGGAGTAGCTGGACTTCAATCTAGATGTGCAGCGAACTGACACTTGTCAATGAACTGGCAGAGAATGCGCGTTCGCCAGCGGTTTAAATACAGAAGCTGGTGATCAGTGAAATACGCCACAGCCGTGAGACATACCAGGGAGTCAGAGTCTGTAGCGGGAGCAGTCAGATGCGCCGCAGCTGTGAGTCATCCCAGGGACCTACTGTAGGTCTAGCTAGATCTGAGGACAGAAAAAGGAAAAGAGAGCGAGAGAGGCAGGTAGTGCCGAGCAAACCTGACAATATCATGTCAGGAGCACACAAGGATGAGGGAGCGGTGCCACTGGTCACCTCTGCTGTATTGAAGCAGTATATTTGTAACAGTATATTTAATGAAGAAATGAGCAGACACCTGGGCAGCTGTCATTCCATTTAAAATGTATTCAGAACAGTAATGTAAAATGGCTTCATAAATGCTTATGCTTGTTAAATGGTAGTACATAGTGTACCCCACAAGGGGAAGTTAGATGAAATTTAAACTGTGCTGCTGATGGATTAATCATTAAAGGATAATTACAGTTTATTGCAATTTATTTTTATAATTCTACCTATAATATTTAATATTATACCAACTAGAGTAATGATATCTGGGAACACCAATGCCCAGATCAGGAGCATTTAAAAATAGACATCAAACAGGGCAAGAGGCACAACAAGTCAGACAGCCAGGCTTGTTCACTCACACACCCCAGAGGCCAGCAATAAGCCTGATGACAGAAATGGAAAAACAAAATTCCCAAGTTGTAATAAAAGCACCATTATCCACTAAAGTACATGGCTGTTTTTTTTTACCACTTCTCCACCACCTTGAGCTATTCTGGGATTCAAGTGGTGAAATATTGATGAAGAGTGGCTCCAGGCTGATGGCCCAACTCATCTTACGTTGCATTAACAAGAGGTATTTAAATAAAGATAAGGTATTTAAATAAGATAAACATTTGAGCAATCATTAACCTGTACTGTCTTTATGCTAAAACCTGGCTGAGTAGCCAACCAGATTAAAGGAGATTGAGGGGGGGAGCTGGAAGGAACTGAAACATTTAGGTCCATTATTCCTCTGTTCCTTTAAAGAAGAGGTAAGGCTGACACAGATGTTTATGTTGGTGTTATTGTAATTACTTTGGTTTAGAAATTACTGCTCATGTGCAATGACTGAAGCAATTGTGTAGGTGCATGAAGAGGGTGGTTATACATGTGCTTTTGTGTTGGTGCACTACCTGGAATACAAAAGCCTGATGAATGCATGGTTCTGCCTGTATCCAGTTTGTCAGTGTGTGTTGTATCGCGCTGGTAGTGTATGTGTCTTTTGTAAACTGGATTAAAATTCCTTGTTTAGATTGTATTTCTCTTACAAACAGAAATTCCTCTATATGTATGTCTAAAATAGATACATAATGGGTACTTTCTAATGCTCTTAAAAGTCTACATTTTGGTGACAAATGCTTGTACATTACTGTACAGTACTATTTTCAAGCAGGCAAATGCATGTGCATTTCTTGAATTAGAATTTCTCACTGCCTAGTGTGATGAGAATGGTTCACACAAAACACTGCAATGTATGGTATACACTTGTATGAAGGCCACGATATGCTAACCCCTGGACATAGGAATGAAGCTTAACCTCTCACACTAAGGTGGCATATTTGAAACATATTAAAGCTCCAAACACTGCTTGAGGTTTTATGACGGAGATATTCACTCAGTAATTTACTACCATGAACAGAGTTCCCTGCAGGATATGAAATTTAAAGGATAGTCTATATTATGTAATAAGTGAACAGCTGTATATTTTGTATAAAATCTTTTCTGATATAACTGTCTAAAAATCATTTTAGCAGTTCAATCTTGGCCTACTGCCAACCCTGTGAATGATGGTTGCCTACAGTAACCCAAGCTTCTATTTCGTATAGGCGTAGCCCTCTAAGAGCTGTCGCTATTGGGACAAAAGCGCAGCTGGATGTAGTCAATGCCCTGTTGGCACACCGCCACCCAAGAGCATTAAAACACACCTCAGCTTGCCCTATAATACCCTATAATAGCAGCCCAAACAACATCCTCTCTCCTGTATCAGGCCTCGCCTGAGAAGCAGGTACAGTCATGCCCATATAACCTGTTGGGTTTTCTGCTTCATTCGCCATAATACACAGGGATTACACTGTATAGTTCTCACGGTTCAAGTTTATTTCGTCTTCACAGCACAACTGGCCGTGGGAAAAGTACAAGAGAGAGAATCCCCCAGTCAGTAGTTGTATATAAACTGTCGAAAAGAAAAACAAGTGTCGCAAAAAGAAACAAACTAGAGCTATGACATATACACAGGAATTTGTTACATAGCAAAAAACACACAATTTAACAGGGCTGCTTACCAAAATAAAATAACATGTCTGTCTCTATCAAGAACACAACTCAACATAAACACGTGACTGCCACTGTAAGAAGGCAGAATGGCAATTCTGTTAACAGGGGAGAAGTGCAGGGAAGAGCACACAGACAAAAGTTAAACTGCAAGAGCATACAGGCGCTAGCAGCGTACAGAGATAATCAGATGCCCATATTACGCAGCTGTTGTCTCACAGTAGTAATAGGTAGGTACTAACTCCTTTGAACTAATAGCAATATTACCAACGGAAGACATGAGTACCATGGAGAATGTACAGACAGAGTGCAGGAAGGGCACACACACACACACACACACACACACAGCGGTGGCTTGCATTGGTAGTACAGTCAAGTGAGTGTACATGGCTAACAAGCAATCACCCGGTGAGACAGACAATGCGCACCAATGGCCCACTCGCTTAGCCGAAGTTAGGGCTAAGAGAAGTTGTGTTTCCAGAGAGAGATGTTTGAGAGAGATTTCTGTTATGGACTCAAAGGGGGGTTCCCTGACGTAATCCCACTGAGGTGCCACTGAACGCGTCACAGGCTAGTCTGCTTATGCCCCTGAGAAAGCGTTTCACCAGCGGGTGTACAAAAACACAGTTCGCTTACCAAAAAACTTCATGGCAAGAAGAGATGGCAGTAGACAGACACAGTAGACAGAGCCAAATTTCTATCTACCAGGATCTGTAGAAAAATTCAGCACTTAAGACAGTGGGCAGGAAGTGGGAGCTGTACCCCTCTCCATGCCCCACCGTTGAAAAACTGACCATTTGCAGCTTGAGGCGTCGTAACAGACGGAGCTCTCGTGCACTGAATTGCGTGTATGACCGCTGGAGGCAACCTTAGGCTCCAGGGGCCAGGCCCACATCCATTGCCCTGACACGGGGCACTGCTGGATCGCGCCGAGCAGATGAGAGAACGCTTGTGTGCCCAGGAGCTATCAGGAGGATGCACAGCCATTCCTCTTGAGCGTTCAGTGAAAACCAGAGGTGGCACCACACGTTCCCGTGTGCTGCGAACAGGCCTACCACCGCTGGGCTAAACCTGTGTCACAGTGTCTGAACGAGGGACAGATTCAGCCTCCACTTGCTGGACTAAGGTCTGCCTCGTGACATGAGATCTGCAGCGTGGTTCTGCTCACTGGGGACATGCACGGCTCTGAGGGAGAGCAGGTTCTGATGAGCCCAGAGCAGGAGTCTACTGCAGTTTCCAGCAGCTGGCAAAACCAACACTGCCCCGATGTTTGATGTGTGCAATGTATTGTAATATCTGATTGTACCACTACGTGTCTTTCTCTCAGCACCAGTGCAAGTTGTTTCACCACCTTCAGCACCATAACTAGTTCCAGACAGTTGAAGTGGAGAGACGGGGTGTGATCCCACTGTACTCCCACAGCCTGTGACGGACATGTGCCTCCCCAGTCGAGCAGAGACAGGTCTCTGAACACCGAGGCATGTGATGTGGCTCTGCCCAGGGGAACTCCCAGTGTGCTGACGGTGGGAGTTCCCCAATACTCCAGGTCTGATTGGGCCAAGGGCAGGAATCGTGAGCACGCGCCTCTTGTGGCGCACTGGGTCGAGGCCAAGACAGCCGAACCACCACTGGAACTTCCTCGTATGAAGAAGACCAAGAGGAACTACGACATGACTGGCTGACATTGTTTCCAGTAAAAAGCATGACAGATAGAGCTGTTACTCTTATGTGGGGAACAACACGCTGCAGGAGAGATGAAAACACTTCTCACCTGGCGGGTAACAGCCTCGCTTTCATGCTAAGAGAGTCTAAGTACACTCCCAGGTAGACGACTGTCTGGGTGGGCACTGCAGAGCTCTTGTCCAGTTATTACAAAAACCAGCTGTGTCAAGCGCTGCACCAGCCCCCTGTGTGAAAACCTGCTTGAGGTCTGGGGCACATCATCAGAATCAGATCGTCAAATAAAAGAGGACTCTGATTCCTGTTCTATGGGTGCCACTGTAATGAGATAATCAGTGTTATTCTGTCAGTGTCATAATGTTATGGTTGTTATGGCCTCTATCTCATATGATAGTTTCCATCACTGCTACAGTAGTCCTGCTTCCTACCAAGCATGGTTCAGAAGGTGGCAGTGATCGGTGCGGGTCCTTCTGGACTGACCAGCATCAAGGCCTGTTTGGATGAAGGTCTGGAGCCCACCTGCTTTGAGAGCAGCAATGACATTGGAGGTCTTTGGAGATTTAAGGTGAGGGACAAAACTTTTTCATAAACATTTGTAAGCTCATATTTTTACTTCATCTATATCATGCACAGCAATCTCGGGTTCTTAGTGTGTTAGTAATGTTATACTGTGGAGATATAAGTGAAGTTGAGCTCAGTGATTCTTTCAGGAGGATTGTTACCAAATTATCCATGTTATTTGTCATAGTAATACATTTGCATATAGTGTGTAGAATAATTGTTGGCAATAATATTTAGTGAAAAGATGAGAACTTAAGAGTGAGACACAAACAAACTGGGATTTTTTCCCTAGTAAAATAGATATAAAATCACAGGCTTTTAATGGTAAACTTCCCCTTGAGACTTTGAGCAATCAAAAATCTGCTAAAGCTGTTTATCTTGTAGCACTGCTGAGTCATAATCTGGATCAGATGATGTGAAATGATATAATTTTGGGATGACTAGTGAATTTCTTACATACCTACCTTTTACTTATATACTCTGACCCTCCACCAGAGTGCCTCCACTGTGAACAATGTTACAGGGTAAATGTACGATTCCTTTATAATGTACTTGTAGCAGTTTGGTTTTAGGCAAAACAGAAAAGTGAAATGTGTCTGTCACTGTCATCCTTAGGAGAAGCCAGAGCCTGGACAAGCCAACATCTATCAGTCTGTGGTCATCAACAGCTCCAAAGAGATGATGTCTTTCAGCGACTTCCCTCCTCCAGCTGAGCTCCCCAACAACATGCACCACTCTGAGGTGCTGCTGTATCTGTGTCTTTACACTCAAGCCTTCAAACTGCGGCAACACATACAGTTCAAGGTTAGTGGCCTTCAGGTTCATTTGTAAAGCTACTAGTATTATCAGTTAAATTTCTAAGTGCAGCAGAAAGGAGATATACAGTGGCAAGAAAAAGTATGTGGACCTTTTGGAATTTCATGGATTTCTTGTTATGATTTAGTCCCCCTCACCAGGAGGGTGAGGGAGGACTGAGGTAGGACTCAAGTTTGTAGACCCAGGTGCTAGTAGAAAAAAATAGAGGTTTAATGGAAAAAACACAAACAAGGTAACAGAGTCAACGTCTGTAGCATAATCAGGCTGGGCAGTACAAAAACAGGGTAGGGCAGAGTTGGCTGAGGAGCAGATGAGTAGACAGGGTAACGGCAGGAACCAGGAGAGTCAGAGGACCAGAACGGACAGGTGAGTAGACAGAATAACCAGGAGGACTAGCAAACATATGCAGGGAAGCAGAGTAGCGAACGAAAAAAAAGAAATCAACTTACGCATGGCTACACACGTGAGAACATACCAAAGAAATCCACAGCACGGGAACTGTCAGCGTGGACATCAAAATGACGTACGACACATACCACGAATATAGGTATATCTACAGGTATTTAGGTATAATGCTCCGGCGACGATGGAGTGTCTGCCAGAGGTTTAAATAAGGAGCAAAATATTACAGTAATGCGCCCCAGCTGTGCGCGACAACCCACAAGTCACTAATTACAGAAAGCGACACAACTGAGGCACTGATCCCGCTAAAAGAGCGAGCAGGAGAGAGAAAGGCAGAAGAGAGGAAGGTCGCGCCGAGCGCACCTCACATTTCTGCATTAATTTGTCATAAAATGTGATCTGATCTTCATCTAAGTCAAGAGTACTGACGAATATAATGTGCCTAATATAACAACACAAAAAATATTCTGATCTTTCATGACTTTATTGAGAACAACAATAAAAACCTCATAGTGCTAGTAGAAAAAGTATGTGAATCCTTGAGTTAATGACCTCAAAAAAGCTTATTGGAGTCGTGTTAAGAAAATGAGTTTGGAGGTGTGGACTAGAGCTACATTGTCTGATAAAAACTACTCAAACCTTCTGAGTTTGCTCCACACAAGAAGAATATTCTTATGTGATCCATGCCTCACCAAAAACAGCTTTCAGAAGATTTATGATCAAGAATTGTTGATTTATATAAAGCTGGAAAGGGTTATAAAGTTATTTCAAAGACTTGAAAAATTCACCAGTCTACAGTTAGGCAAACGATCTACAAATGGAGACACTTTGGGACTGTGGCTACTCTACCAAGAAGTGGGCACCCAGTCAAAGTGACTCCAAGAGCACAACGAAGACTCATCAATGAGTTAAAGAAACAACCTCAAGTGACAGCCAAAGATTTGAAGGCATCATTGGAACTGGATAACATCTATGTTCATGAGTCTACAGTATGTAAAACACTGAACAAGCAGGGTGTCTATGGCAGGACACCACAAAGAAAGCCGCTGCTTACTAAAAAGAACATTTCTGTACATCTGAAGTTTGCAAAAGAGCACGTTGACACTAGGATTGAACTATTTGGAAAGAACACACAGCACTACATCTGGCGTGAAAAGGGCACTGCATATCATCATGAAAACATCATCCCAACTGTAAAGTATGGTGGAGGAAACATTATGATTTGGGCCTGCTTTGCTGCATCAGGGCCTGGCCAAAATCCACCTTTTGGAGTGGCCAAGTCAGAGCCCAGACCTCAACCCAATAGAGATACTATGGAATGACTTGAAGAGAGCCATACACAGGAGATGTCCAAAAAATATGACGGAGCTAAAGCAGTTCTACGGGAAGAATGGGCTAAAATTCCTCCTGAACGATGTGCAGGTCTGATCCACAGCTACAGGAAGCGCCTGGATGAGGTTATTGCTGCCAAGGGGGGGTCAACCAGTTATTAATTCCAGGGGTTCACATATTTTTTCCACTACCATTTTGAATGAGTGTCTTCAATAAAGACATGAAAGATCAGAATTTTTTTTTGTGTTATAGGCACATTATATTTGTCAGTACTCTTGACTTAGATGAAGATCAGATCACATTTTATGACAAATTAATGCAGAAAACCATGAAATTCCAAAAGGTTCACATACTTTTTCTTGCCACTTTAGATGAAATTCTATGTTCTGTTTCACAGTCCATCATCCAAATATTCATGGAAGGTTTTTATTTCCAAATGATGTTGAAAGTTAATTTTGATAAGTAAAATACATATGTAAACCATAATATAGGAGGTAATATCAGCTATTGGCAATTGTAGAATATTTTTTTTAAAATTCATAATGCAAATTTTAGCTGTAAATGTGACTATAGATCAAAGTTGCAAGGCTTGAATTCTAAGTTTTTTTTAATGTCATGCATGTTAGATGCACTGCAGGATATTCAATGCCCAAGGTGTGTGCATGTTATTGTGTGTGTTTCAGACGACCGTGGTCAGTGTGAGGCAGAGACCGGATTTTACAGCAACAGGCCAGTGGGAGGTGGAGACAGAGAGGAGAGAGAACCAGAGGGACACTCATGTTTTTGATGCAGTCATAGTTTGTACTGGACACTTCACCCAGCCTCACCTGCCCCTCAGAGACTTTCCAGGTACCAGAAATCATAATATACAGCATTTCATTTAAACTTTACAAGAAACATGGTTACTATTTTTGTTGTCTTTTTCCACAAAAATCCACTCAGTGCACACTAATCAGGCTACAATAAAATGTTGAATAATAGACATATTATTACAGCACACTTTTTTTCTTTCTCTTATTTCAATTCAGGTATTGAGAGCTTTGAAGGCAGATATTTCCATAGCTGAGAATATAGAAATGCTGAGGGTCTGCAGGGGAAGAGAGTGGTGGTGATTGGAATTGGAAATTCTGGAGGTGATATTGCTGTGGATATCAGCAGAGTTGCTGAGAGGGTACACAACTAAATTAGATTTCTCTACTCTTGTGTCCGTTTCAAATAGAGCAATGCTGTTTATTAGCTAATAACCTTTGTTTGTTACTGTATTCTTAAACAATCTTTGACATAAATCCTCACTCTCTGTGTGCTGACCTGACCTGCAGGTGTATCTCAGTACCAGGAGTGGAGCCTGGGTTGTCCATCGTGTGGGAAAGCGAGGGTTCCCACGTGACCTTAATGGGCGTTCTCGAATGCATATGATAATGCTGAAACTTTTTCCCTCATGGATTAACAGAATATTGGAGAAGAAGCTAAATGAAGAATTTGACCACAGACTATATGGCCTGAAGCCAAAGCATGGGTAAAAAGATAATTCAGATAAACATCTTTAATTCATGTGGTCAGCTTTTCAGTGATTATTTTCAAGGGCGTGATATAAAGGTTGTATCCTGACCAACAGTGCCTTTGGGCTCTAACTTGATTTCACCACACAACATGGAAGTGAAGAAGAGCAAACAACACTTTGATTTTGCTGTTTGTACAGCCTTACCAGTAGCGGTGTCACCATTTAAAGTTAATCTTGCGGGTGATGTTCTTTTGGCAGTTTTTTTGCACAGATCCCTGTAGTGAATGATGACCTGCCAGCTCGGATCATCTCAGGTCGTGTTCAGGTGAAACCAAATGTAATGGAGTTCCGTGGGTCCAGCGTGGTCTTTGTCGATGGGAGCGGTATTGACAAGGTGTGTACCGGTACATTTCTTGGACTGCAGATCAATACACACAACATGTGCCTAAACCATGCCAGAAATTGTGGATTAAGTGTGAAATAAATGGCACCATCTCTTTTGGACTCTTCCTCCTCTTTTGTTGCTACAAATCATGATCATGGATTGAAGTCCTTTATTTGGTTACAAAAATGAAATAAGTGCTCATATTCATCAGGTCATTTACTTTTATCTGCACCATACAGGTGGATGTAGTGGTTTTTGCCACAGGGTACAACTACAGCTTCCCCTTCCTGCCATCAGCTCTGCAGATTAAATGTGGTTACAGGCTGTGTCTCTACAAACACGTGTTCCCTCCTGCACTGACTCAGCCCACACTCGCAGTAGTGGGCTTCATCCATGCCTTAGGGTCAATCAACCCACTCGCTGAGATGCAGGCTCGCTGGGTTACAAGAGTCTTTAAAGGTAAAGTACAACAGAGAAGCCAAGAATTTTAGTCTTACATTTATGCAGACTGAGAAGATGCCAAAGACTTTCATCAATAAACAGAGACATTTAACTTTTTGTGGTATTAAGGTGTATTAATAGAAAATTATAATATAGGGAAACTTTGGTATGAGCCGTGAACCACTTTTGCATACTGTAGCTGTACCATTATAAAACAATATGAGTTAGTCGTTTCAGTAGTGATGTAACAGTGCTCCCTGCGATGGATTGGCGACCTGTCCAGGGTGTACCCCGCCGGCGGGGATTGCCCCCCCGTGACCCCGTTCAGGGACTAAGCGGTAGAAAATGAATGAATGTAACAATGCTGTACATAAAACTTATAATCATCACACATCAGTAGCTACAGAGGCTACATAGCGCCACAGCTGTGCCAAGTTCCCACAGTATATATAACGTCTTTCTTCTGTAGGTTTCCTCTTTGTTTTAATATGACAATTTTTCTAATGCAGGCTTAACAACCCTGCCCTCAGACAAGAGCATGCTGGAGGAAATTGAGAAAGACAGTGCAACAATGCATCAGAGGTAGGAAATAAACCAGAGATGGCACCACAAAGCTCTATCTTCTGATCAATTGTTGACATGTGCTCCATGGAGTCTGGGACCACTGGCGTGCTGTGTTTTGGGCTCTGATAATTGGAAGAGCTTTAATCTGATATTTTCTAGGTTGAACTGGCATTGGAAAGTCTTTGGAAGACATTTCACTCCATATTTTATGAAATTTGACCAAAAGGTATCATAATGTTGACATTTCTAAAATTCAGAAGTTCATCTCTCTCATTTTTGTTTCTCAACAATTGCATCTTAAATTTTTCTTCAGTTTTATTAAATTGCAGACTTCTTTTATGTGACTTCTTGTAACTGTGTTTTGCTAGGTGTTACATGGTAAGAAACTGTTTTGCTTGTTTGTTTCAATTTGTTAGGTTTGCCTGCTCAGACCGTAACCCCCTACAGGTGGACTACATCCCTTACATGGACTCTCTAGCAAAGCTGGTGGGAGTCCGACCAAACATACCGTGGCTCTTTTTGAAGGACACCAGACTTGTGCTGCAGGTTTTTATGGGCCCCTGTACTCCATATCAGTACCGTCTGACTGGACCGGGTTGTTGGGCTGGAGCCCGTCAAGCCATTCTCACCCAGTGGGAGAGGGTGATTCAGCCGTTCAGGACCAGAGTGGTACCAGAACCAGAGAGCAGACCCTCTTCTAGGCTGAGCACCATAGTGATTTTCTTAGGTTCGTCCCTGCTGTGGTGCTTCTGCTACAAGAATTATCCTTCCTTTTTCTTCTCTCCTCCCTCATTCTTCAGATTTCCTCAGTAAGCTACACAGTTATGTGCATACAGACAGGTGAGGTGCTGGACTACCATGTGCCACCAGAACAACTTGAGTGCACCTTGGCTTGGACTATACAAGTCTCTGAACTCTGCTGGAGGGATGAACACCATTATTTCAAAAGATATTCCCTCAGATGTTTTGATGACGGTGGTGGAGATGCTGACTAACACATCAGTCCAAAATTTCACATAGAGTACATTACATTAAAAGATTCTTGCTTTGTCACGCTAAAATAAAAGAAAGTAATCCACAGACATGTCCAAGTGCCATTGTGAACTCTAAGACCCTCTTTAACTGTAATTGAAAAACCTTTA
>NW_018128339.1:184009-184771 GCF_001952655.1 Monopterus albus
TATATATAAATCCCCCACTCACCCCACTTTGGAGCGGTCTTATTCCTTCAAACTCGGGTTCTGTGCAGTATCGTAGCTGTTCCTAGCACTGCACTCTTCTGGACAGAGATCTCAGATGTTGTTCCTGGGATTTGTTGGCGTGGCGCCACTCTCCCAGTGGAGAGGACTCCAGCAGATGAAGACTGGGTACAGAGAGGAGCAGACATGGAGCTCTGTAGACCTGTGTAAAACCTGACCAGTGATTTTAATAGTGGTTATTAAATTATCTGGGCGCACCCTTAGCGATAGCTCAGTCACCCGGGAGGAGCTCAGAGTAGAACCGCTGCTCCTCCACATCGAGAGGAGCCAGCTGAGGTGGCTCGGGCATCTGTTTCGGATGCCTCCTGGGCGCCTTCCTAGGGAGGTGTTCTGGGAATGTCCCACCGGGAGGAGGCCCCAGGGAAGACCCAGGACACGCTGGAGGGAGCTGGCCTGGGAACGCCTCAGCATTCCCCCGGAGGAGCTGGAGGAAGTGTCTGGAGAGAGGGAAGTCTGGGCATCTTTGCTTAGAATGCTGCCCCCGCGACCTGGTTCCGGATAAGCGGAGGAAAATGGATGGATATATCAAATGATCTATATACACTGTTATAAAATTAGTAATCCAATAATAAAAACAACTTCTGACTTGTGGAAAATATAGGTCCAGTTGTTTTATGGAGTTCCATCATACCTTGTTGCTTTTATTTAGCTATTGCCCTTTAATTGATTTAGCCTACTTTAACA
>NW_018128340.1:0-1031 GCF_001952655.1 Monopterus albus
TGCTCATGTGTCTAAACATGGTTGGCTAATAAAGATTCAGAAATTAAATATGACCAGATGTGTGGGTTGAAAGAAAGGCTTTGAACACGGCTGATGTGAAATAAATGAGCTGTGAAACTATTTAAATTTCTTTTGTTGAGTAGCTTTACTTTACTTAAACTTCATACAAGTAATTCTGCAATTTGCTTTGTGAAGTCATTAAAATTTGAGCTTGTAAGAGAAAATATTTGACTGTAAATCTGAATTGTCTTCAGAATTGATTCATTGTGTGTGAAATTATTGCAGCAGATAGAGGACAATGCTGAACCACTGCCAACCAATCACCAGTTATTTCTGATAAAGGGGCAGGTCCATAAAAGATTTCCATAAAGGATGGTCTCATGTATCCTTAGTCATGGATCCTCCAGCAGCCCCCTTGCTCCTCGGTCCTCAGAGTTGATATAAAAAACTTGGAACATCCTCAATCGACTGGAACGACTTCTGGATTGAACGAGGAGCAAAAAGTGAGGAATGACCAAATAAGGGAGTTGGGATTTGACTAGTGAGTGATGTTGCTGATGTAGAGGAAACACTGAGAAGTCTCTGTTGTCTCCGTCATGATTTCTGTCGTTTAAATCAAAGAAAATGTTAATGGAAGACCAGTTTGAGGACCAGATTCAGCTGGTTTGTTCAAATTAAGAGCATGAATTTCATGCAAGTTAAAGGCTTTGATTCTTCAGCAGCAGCGTCAGTGTCTGTGTGTTTACTTAGCTGTTAATAAAGTTAACCTGATCAAACAAACTTCCCCACTGACCTCTGACCTCCCTGAGGAGCCAGTCACAGCAGACTGAGGGCTTCAATGGGACAGACTCATTCTGCTGCCAAGAGAAGTGACTTACTGACATCAGTAGACTGCATCCACATCCCAGCTGAAGTTTCCCTCCCAGTGCTTCAGACCTGGTGTGTCCCCAGCAGTGTAAGCAGACCGGACCAGATGTCCTCAGACCAGAACTGGGCCACCTGTGTATGTGCTCCTAGACCTGATTCCTCTC
>NW_018128340.1:1563-6115 GCF_001952655.1 Monopterus albus
TTGAAACAAAGAAACATTAACAAAACAGGACCGAACATGGGAGACAAGACAACAGTTACATGACATTACAAAAGGATATAGAGTGTTTAATGAGGTTGTAGTGTGTGAAGTGTGGGTATTTCCAACTTATGGAGTTTATGAAATGCAAGGAAGGGAAAAGGAGGGGAAGTGAATAAATAAATAAATATCATTAGTGTCGCTTCACTGCTCTGTGTCTGATGATGAGGAAGTGGGCGGGGCACAGAGGGTGATGACATTTGTGACGTCAGATGCGGAGGAGGAGGTGGGGCCTAGCAATGACATCACAGCATTGTTGCTGAGGTATCGCCATGGTTACCAGAGAGCTGGCATGTTACCACACACGGTTTTTATTGGTTAGTCTGATCATGTGATTAAAGTGGGCATGGTCTCTCTCAGCATTTCTACTGGCCTATGCAGTGTTCAGCGGGCACTGTTCCCAGGTGGGGGGCCAGGGGGAGGAGGACGAGCAGCCAGGGGGTGTAGCTAAACCACCTGCAGAGGGAGGGGCGGGGCTTTACCTGGGAGAGCTCAGGGTGATGATGAGGATGCTGTTGCAGGATGAAGATATCCACAACATGGTCAGGTAGGAGGCCAGGACACCTGGGGCACTGGACATGGTGACAACACCGGACTTATCCTGATTAGTGTGTATGGATCAATCGACACCAAGTACCACTCCACAGTACATGGGTACTTGAGTATTTCCATGCTGAGTTACTTTAAAGTTTTACTCTACTACATCTCAGAGGGAAATCTAGTACTTTATACTACACTACATTTATCTAACAGCCACAATTACTTTACAAATTAAGACGGTACCTTAAACACATAAGGTTATAAAATGCAATAGGAAACTTCTTATAGAGGCCCGAGACATTCACGGGATTCAATATTCCACAGAAACCAAAGACCAGAAAACAGATCAGTGAATCACAACTGTGTTTCTTCTGTCGTCTCCATGAGTTATGTGATGACCCGTCACATTTATCTGGTGACCCTCTGGAGGGGCCCGACCCCTAGGTTGGAAAGCCATGGATTAAACTAGATAATTATACATGGTGTAGTTAACAGCTCCAACAGTAACATGCTGCTGCAGCTCTGATCACTGATCAATAATCTGATCATGTCAGAGAGAATCTGGTGTCAATCACAAAACAAATGAGTACTTGTACTTTTTAAAGTTTTGAATGTTGGAGATTTAATTATAACAGAATGTTTTTATATAGTTACATCTGTTGAAGTAAAAGATCTGAACACTACCACTGTTGTTTACTGAATGATTAATCCAAATCAATATTTAAAAGATCAATCGAGACTTTCATTACTTATTAACACCATGTGTCACAACCTCTTTGTTTCTGTGGATCACTGATGCTAAAACAGAATTTGTACCATAAATCAGACTTTTTCTGTTGTTTTTAAACATGGTCCAGTGAAGCACTGTTGTCCTGAAGTTTCCTCAGAGTGTTTAAAACATGCAAACTGAGATCAGCTCCACTGATGTTAGTTTTATCTCTGCGAGTCAGTGCTAACCTTGACAAACACAGTGGGTTTCTCTGGTGTCAGAGGGAGCCTTTCTCTTTGTCCCCAGTCGAGTCAGCAGAGCAAACCATCCTCCAGGATCCGCAGAGGGAACGTCTCTGGCCTCTGAGATCCTACGTCGCTTCACACAGCTGCAGATGGACCACACCTGGACCGAGTCCCTATGCGCCACGCTGCAGTTCCCCGACAGGTAGGAGGCTGGAAAGTCAGAACTCAGGCCAAACTTTAAACACCAGTGTCGTGGCTAGAGTGTGACACCCACTAAATTAATTCAGACAAATCATCCCAATTTAAGTAATCATTTAATATTACAATTATTCTGAACAGAGTAGTAGTTAAACAGGTAATCTGGCAGTTAGGGAACAGAGAACAGAATCACTCCTCCTGCAGTGGAATAGATAAAGTATTAAATAAGAAGATTGTCAGAGCACCAGTCAGTCCAGAGTCAGTCAGTCATTCCGTCAGCCCACGGTCTGTCGGAGTTCATTCTCCACCCGGCTGAGTCCACAAGCACACTTTCATGGTAGCATTCTCATCCTCTCTTCTTCTCCACACCTTTCTGCCTCACTGTTTTATCCACAGCTTTTCTTAGGCTGTTACATCAGTAAAATAAACAAACAGTGAAATAAACAAACACTGACAAGTAGATCATCAGATTATGACAAGGAAACACTTGAGGCATCATATCAACAGGAACACAAAGACATACTCACTCCACATGACACGTGACAGGATAAAGGGGAGCTGACATTTCAAAACTTTACATCAGTGTTTCAGTTTGACAGCAGGGTCCACTCAGTCAGTAGTACACAGTTTATTGTGAGAAAGACTGGGAGAGCATTTATATGGAAGCTCTGTATACCACCCTCCTCTTATCAGAGACATGTTTGTCTGTTTGTTTGTCTGCAGGTCTCAGAGGAGCTCCCTGTGGCTGGTGGACTCAGCTGGACTGGTCGCAGAGCAGATTCCTCTCAACCCGTCTGACTTCTGTCCTTACAGCGCCGCAGGAAGTACCACGGTGAGACAGAGAGACAGGATGTGTTCGTCACCATGGAAACCACAACCCAGTTACATCTATCTGTCTCCCTGCAGGGGGGTGTGGTCTACGCCGTCCTGAGGATTTTAATTGGCTGAAGAGTGCAGGCATTTCCCTCTTTCAATCACACTCAGTTCCCACCTATCCAGTCCTCCGGCCTGCCCCTCATCCCAGCCCTGCCTATCAGCGCCACTGTGGCCGCCAAGCTGCTCAGGTGAGCCCTGCCCCTCAGTTACCTGCTCAGGTGTCACTGTGACCTCACTGTGTTTGTGTGTCTCAGTCAGCTGTCAGGTCCGTCCTGTCCTCCATTATGGCGAGGTCGGCTGCTGTATGTACGCTGTGTTGTCAGTCCAGAATTCAGCTCCGGACGCAGAGTCAAGATGTCTGTCCACAACGTGATGACGCCAGTGCTGTTCAACAACATCTTCTCGTCTCTGGAAGGCCGGGTTGAGCCAGGTAGACTCTGAGCCCCGACAGACACAGGTGACAGGTGAGTATACTGTATCTCTGTTGTAATGGTCTGCCGCTGTACCTCTTTGTCAGACCAGTACATCATACTGGGAGCTCAGAGGGACTTGCTGAGTCCAGGAGCTGTGAAGTCTGGAGTTGGAACAGCGATCCTCCTGGAGCTGGCCCGAACTTTCTCCGCTATGGTGAAGAACGGTAAGACTCACCTGGAGACAGGTAAGCTCACTAAGGTACATGCACTTAAGGGCACCACACACCAGCAGTGACCTGAGGCACTTCAGGATATGCTACTGTCCTATTTTCATGCCATTGACGCACATCAAATGCATAAAATACTGAAGCACTCACGCATTTCAGTATTCCTGCACTGAACTCACACCGCTCCCACGATGTGTTTACAGAAGTCATGGGACGCATGTCACATGATGAGCTGTGATGGCGTCTGTGCACGTGCCCTTTAGACTGTGTCACTGGTCAGTCAGGTATTGTTAGGTGGTCGCTGGTTGCTTGGATTTTGTTGTGACTGTTGTGGTGTCGATAAATGGTTGCTCGGGCATTCTGGTTGGTTGCTAAGGTGTCACCAGACTGTTGCTAAATGACTAATGATAGGGTGTTAGCAGGTGAT
This sequence comes from Monopterus albus, assembly GCF_001952655.1. Taxonomy (NCBI): domain Eukaryota; kingdom Metazoa; phylum Chordata; class Actinopteri; order Synbranchiformes; family Synbranchidae; genus Monopterus; species Monopterus albus. The sequence goes on from NW_018128340.1 coordinate 5,256, forward strand.
TAGCAGGTGGTTGCAAACTAATTCTACACCATGTTGCTTCTAAGGTGTTGCTATGTGGTTGCTGGGTTTTGTCCCCTGTCAACACCCCATATGCTGTTGCAGCAGTTGCTATGGTGTACTACGTGTTTACCGCATTTCCAAAGTAATAGTTTGGAAGCTAGAAGAAGCAACAGGGTCATGCGACTTACAATAGTAACCAGAATTTCATCACGTGAATATACACCAGATGGTTTCACCTGAGAAGAAGTAGTTACTGTGGGTGATTGTAGCTCCTCTGGTTCCCAGATGTTTACTATGGAAAAGGTCAGTGGTGAAACATCTCAGCCCGAGTGTCTCTGCTCCGCCTGATCTCCACCTGTTTGGCTCCTAAGGGATCCAGCAGATTTCCCTCCACATCAGACAGTAACAAGGACCATGCATTGTTCACTCTAAAGGAACTTATTTTTCAGGGTTCAGTCTCAGACGAAGTTTGCTGTTTGTCAGTTGGGATGCTGGAGAGTTTGGGAACGTTGGAGCCACTGAGTGGCTGGAGGTTCGTCCAATCAGAGAATAGGAACGCGTTACACGCCACAGAAAAACTTGACAAAGTATTGCATCATATTATAATTCTCATGCCCTGTCTTCACTGACCTCTGTGCTCCAGGGATACCTGTCCATGCTGCACCTGAAGGCTGTAGCCTATTTCAGTCTCGACCAGGCTGTCATGGGTAACACAGAGCTCTCATCCAATCAGGAGACGTCTTTAATCTGCCAGCCAATCAGGGTCTGAGAGAGATATGTGTGTGTGTGTGTGTGTGTGTGTGTGTGTGTGTGTGTGTGTGTGTGTGTGTGTGTGTGTGTTAGAGACAAGCGGGGGTGTG
>NW_018128340.1:11857-36465 GCF_001952655.1 Monopterus albus
CACACACACATGCACACTGAAGGACACACAGGGGACCACAAGGCTCCAAAACCTGGAGGACAGCTGTGGCTCAGCTGCTGACCTCAGGTGTTCCCACTGACCTCCATCTCCCTCCGAGCTGTCGGACCCGGCCACTCTTCTGTGGACCAGACACCAAACAGTTGAATGTAACCATCTTGTCTGTTTGATTCACTGAGAAAAGGAGCAGAAGCAAATTAAACCAACTTGGTAAACATGTGTGAATGTCAAACTGTCTCAAAGGGTGAAACTCACTACAAGCTGCTAAATTATCCTAAAAATAAAATAGCGCACGTGATGGAAAGTCATTCATGATGACGAGTTCATTCAGAGTCCTGTTCATGGAGCAGCAGCACACAGACACAGAGCAGGTGTAGACATAAGACAAGAGCAGGATGTAGCTGTAGTTGACGTTACAACAGACCTGTGATGAACTTCTGCAGGGTCTTTGTCCTCATACCTGTTCCCAAACAGGCCTGTGTGCTGGCGTTAGCATCAGGCTAGCAGAAATATTTTAGACTTTAACACTGAGCCGATTAAATTCAGCAGAGGGATGAACAAACTCAGATTGACTTTAAAATGCAGGGACAGGATTTAAATGTCAGGAGGACTCAACTCACAGAGAGACAGGAGCTCGCTGTGTTACTGACCATCTGTGCGGAGCTGCACAGTGAGGGACAGGTGTGTCAGGTGACAGGAAACAGAAGGAGAGTCTGGAGGCCGGAGGGGGAACAGCAGAAAGGCCAGAAGACACGGTTACATAAACTACCTCAACATGTCGGTCTGGCACTTCTTAGGCCAGACTGTGGGTGTTGAGGTTTAATCAGCATTTAAGGTGATTTATTGGTTTAATTCCGTCTGAACGAGGTGTCGGCGTTCAACACCTTGTTATTAACTATTAACATCCAAGTCATTTTATTAATATTTAAGATGATCAGTTTGTATCAATACATGAATCAGACAGAGGTCAGGTTCTGCTTTTATAAGGAATTTATTTCAATATTTCAACAGCTGAATTTAATTTATAACTAGTTGGTATCATTATACAACAGGTCATGAAACCACTAGTGTCCTCGGTACTGGAGTGTGTGTCAGGGTCATCGGTACTCACATGTACTGCAGTGTCCAGACGGTTTGTGACAGTGCTCATACAGAAAATACTACCGTGAGTGCGATCAATAATCTTTATCAATCATTAGGATCATTTTTATTAGTACTATAATTAATCACATGACCCTAATACTCAGTCTGAAATCCCACTGGAACCATCAGAGACCAGTGGCCATGTTGGATCCACCGTTGGTCCCAGTTGCCATGGTTCACACGACTTTCTGTCATTGATGTTGCCACACAACATGCCCCTCCTCCAGGAAATGTGTGTGAGCTCCCAAAGCAGTGTGGGTAAAGGAGTCCATAGAACAGGAGCAGGGGATCATGGGTACTGGTAGCACAGACCCACAGCTGTGCCTCAAAAATCTTTAGCTGGCAATTGTGGGTAACGTAGTCCTTCTGTGCGGTCGTAGGTGGTATAATCCTTCACCACAGCAGGGAACTGTGGGTAATGTAGTTCAAAGCCTTCTGCTTAAAAATGAAATAGTCTTTAGTTTTGCCTCCTTGTTGTTGCATGTTGTTGAGAGACAGCAATCGGTAAAAACTGTTCGAACTGTCCACTGCCTCAAAAGAGGACTGATGGTGTTGTAGTCTAGAAGAAGGGTGTTGTAGTCCAGATGAGGGAGTTTGGGGATCGTAGTTCAAACACAGAGGGACTGAGGGTGTCACAGTCCAGGTGAAGAGGATTTGGGAGAATGTAGTCCAGACAGAATGAGACTGTGGGTGTCGTAGTCCAGATATGTGAGGTCTAAGTCTAAGAAGAAAATGATTGTGGATGTTGTAGTCCAGACAGAGAGGGTTTAGGGTGTTGTCCAGATCAGGGTGGCTGTAGTCTAAGCAGCCATAGATCCTGGGGGTTGTAGTCAGGTGGGGGTGAGCATTGTAGTGCAAGTAAAGGAGGGATTAGGGCATTGTAGTCCAGACAGACAGGGACTGCAGCTCCTGTCGCCCAAACCTTGGAGCTTCAGGCATTGTAAAAGAGGATTGTGGGTGTTGTAGTCCAGGCAGAGGTGGAATATGGGCGATGTAGTCCAGTAGTTGTTGGATACTTTAAGCCCTGAATAGACTGTGTGTTTGAGCCCCATCGTTTTATTTACAGTCACACAAGTCTTTATGTACACTACACACAAACGCACACACACACTCACCATTTTCACACCACATAAATAAATAAATAGATCAAATCAATAAATATGAAGATATAAATACTTCAGTACCAAGTGAACTCTATAGTCTGTGATTCATTATTTACTGATAATACAGGATTATTGAATCAACACATAATTAATCAATCACCCGTCTGTCTCCTTCTTTTCCTCTGATGCTCAGACAGGTGGAGAATGAGACAGGTCCATCTCTTGGTTGGCACGGTTACAGCATCCAACCAGTCACGCCGCTCACTCGTCACCCTTCCATAGAAAGAAACAAAAATGATGAAAACATACAGTAGGGTTCAGTCGGGTTCCTGGGAGACAGCACCTGTGGCAGGTAATGACCAATCAGAGCCTGTCATGGGTGAGGACCCAGATGTAAGGGCCGCTCTGCTCCTCGATGACGATTTTGACCAGGTGGTAGACCTCCTCGAAGCTGTCGCCGTGCACGATGGCTGCACACACACACAGCAGTTAACACCAAATCTCAAACAGATCTAAGTTCACATGTGTCCAGGTGCTGAGTCTTTACCTGTGAAACACTCCAGGAAGTCCTGTTCTAGTTTGATGGCTCGGTCCAGAGCTTTCCTTGCCTGATCCTTTGACAGACACTTGTTCAGATCCCTGCACACACACACACACCGTACATTCAGGCGTCAGTTATTTTAACTTAAACTCCAGGTGTAACAGCAGCTAGCACGTCACGTCTTTAGCCTCTGTCATGTGACACATCTATGACCTCACTGACTTACAGGATGTTCTCCAGGGATCGAGGTCGGATGAAGATGGCGATGGGGTGGAGCTGAGCCGCCTGCAGCCTCCTCACCGCATTGGCCGACACATCCAGGATACAGTGTTTCCCCTGGTCAACACACACACACCACTATGTAAAGCATAATATCTTTAAAGCATGAGGTCGGTGAGTTTGTCTGTCTGTGTCATCCCCCCCACCCACCACACCCAGCTGCTCTCACTGCACAGAGTACCCTGCTCCAGCCGGTTGTTGAAACAGTGAGCGCACTAACATTGTCGGTTTAGGTCTCTGGGTTGGATTTGTGGGAAATAACAAAAACATACAAACTCACCGGCCTTATCCCTTTAAACATCACCATGGTAACTACAACATCCTAAAGAGATCACTATAAAAATACAATATCAACCATGAACACCGTAACCTTACAACCTTAACCCTGATGATAATGCTTCAGAACGGTCTCCATGGTAACCGGCAGTCTCACCTGCTCGGCCACCTGTCTGACGCTCTGTACCGATGTCCCGTACAGGTGGTTGTTGTACTGCCCCGCCTCGATGAAGCGATGCGACTGGATGTCTCGCTCCATCTGTTCCCGTGACGCCACAAAGTGGTAGTCCCGCCCATCAACCTCGTAGTCCCTCTGAGGGCGCGTTGTGTCTGCGGAGAGAGACTTAGATCGGTGACTTCCTGTTTGTTCACTTGATGTTTCCTGGTTTTAGCATCGGAAGCCGGAGACTTACGAGGGACGCAGGAGCCAAACTTGTCTGGGAACTCAGACAGGAGGTCGTCGTTGACCCGGTCTTTGGTTGGCCCCAGGATGATGACAGGGCGAGCGTAGTCCACTGGAGAAAGAGAGGGGTGTAAAACTTTATTTACACGTGCTCACGCTGACAGACAAACCTGAAACCATCTATGTATTGTACTGTGTGCCAGTGGAAAAGACGACTCCTCTGTCGAGGTCCTGCCTCTGAGATCTTTGACCTTTAACATACGTATTCATTGAGGGTTCGGAAAATAAAAGAGGAGTTTTCTGAGGCCCAAGAGGCGACTGACCTTTGATCTGAGTAACGAGCTCGTAGCTGTGAACAAAGCCTTCTCTGCCTGTGAGGACAAAAACACAGACATAGAATGACAGTGTTGTGTTTGTGTGCTGCCTGTTTCCTTCCTCCGTGGTCGTGTGTCATACACGTTACCTTTACTCTTCATCCGTGACCACTCCTTCCTCTCCACTCTGAAACACACACACACACACACTGGTGGTTAGACATCAGAAGTGTGCCAACACTCCAGTGCAGTAGCAGTCATATGGATGTGCATACTTGTGTCTACCTGTGTTTGGACGGGATGTAGCCCAGCTCCTCCAGCTCCCCCTGCTGGTTCACCCGCCTGGCGTGCCACCACTCGTCGTCGCCGCTGTCCAGCACGTGAAGAACCTCCCCGAAATTAAAGTCCAGAGCTTGTGACAGGACGCCGCAGTCCCACTGCTTATCGTAGTCAAACAGCGCCCTGACAACAGCCACATGTGACATTAATACTGATGATGTCATCATTATACTCAGGTAGCTCAGGTGGAGACCTCAGAGGCTGTGGACGAGTTCACCTGAACGTGTCTCTGTGAACCAAGCTTACATACAGAGACGTACTGATGTGGCCTGCTCCAGGTGACCTACCTGTCCAGGGGTGGGGACCCGGCTTACCTGACATAGAAGGTGCGGTTGGCTCTCAGACTCCCAGACGAGTTGTTCATCATCTGCTCCCTCAGGTCATGGATCTTTGCTTCAAAGCGACTGTACTCTGCCAACACACACACACACACACACACACACACACAGCTGATGTTAACGATCAGGGCCACGATGACCTGCTACTGGTTGTTGGTGTTTTACTGTGTGCGCTCACCTTCAGGTCTGTACTGTGCTATTATGGTAACGGTCTGCCCAGCGTTCTTCAGTGCTGCTGCCGCCTGCTCGTGTGTGGCGTACCTGAGATCCACACCGTTCACCTGGACACACACACACACACACACACACACAGGCTTGTACCAACAAACTCAGTCAAAACATGGGACACTTACTAGTTACCTAGACACTAATAACACACGGTTCTCGGTGCTGATGATCAGACGTCTGACAGAATATTCATCAAACCACAAATTAGCTCTTCAGGATCTGTTTACATCTGCTCCTCACTCCTGTGAACTGAGACAGGAGGCTTCAGAGGACTCCTAGCAGGGAAGTAAGATCCTCTACAAACACTGGTCACACTGAGGATCTGGTCTGAGGACCTGGTCTGTGTACTCACACTGAGGATCTGGTCCCCCTTCCGGAGCTCTCCGCTCAGGTCTGCTGGTCCTCCTGCGAGGATGAAGGAGATGAATATTCCCTCTCCGTCCTCTCCACCCACGATGTTGAAGCCCAGACCGGTCGACCCGCGTTGCACACAGACTCTGCGGGGCTCTCTGGAGTAGTCGTCCTCTCCCATCATGCCGCGGGGGATAGGCGAGTATCGTCGAGGTGATGGAGGAGGAAGGGCTTGTGGGTAATCACACATGTAGTCAGGCTCCATGTAGGCTGCAGAGACAAGAGAGGAGAGACTAAAGTGCTGCATGTGCAGGCCTCACTACAGCCACATCCTGGTTTATCTGTGGCTTCAGATCTGGACCCAGGTGAGTCTGGGAGGTGAAGTGACTGCAGGTAAACTCACAGGAATGATACAGGTGCTTTTTGTTTGACCAGGGCTAACACTGAACTACTGTAGCTTGTGAGCTGACCACTAACACACTGGCCTCCTGAACCTGTTGGCACCAGTCAGGCATCATAGTGAGGCCTCTGCAGCAGGTGTTACAGGTGTACGTACAGCTGGTCAGGTCGGGGGGGCTGTAGCGGTCAGCGGGGTGGATGTAGTGCGAGGTAGGTGTGGCCACCTTCAGGTAGACCACCTCCCCTGTGTTCTTCAGGGCCAATACAGCGTCTTCATGCAGGACGTCCTCCAGAGACACGTGGTTCACCTGCACAGGTCAAACTCCAGGTTAGACCACAACCTTTAGACCCACTGTACTACAGTAGAGACCAGAGTACTGCTGTACTGTGAATACTACAGTCATGTAACAGGTACAGGATTATATATGTGATGAGTTTCTCCATACAGCCAGTATTTTGTCCCCAATCTGTAGCCGTCCATCACGGTGTGCCGCTCCACCCTCGATGATCTTGGTGACGTAGATGCTGTTATCTCCAGGAACATGCTGGTTCCCCACACCGCCGGCTATACTGAAGCCTAGACCTGGACCCGACAGGGACGGCACAGTCCGTAACAAAGCTCTCAAACACAGTACATTAACCATTAGAAACACTGAAGTTGTGAGTGTGTAAACATCTCTGAGATCAGTAAAAAAGAAAAAGAAATACTGTGTCCACCAGAGGGCAGCAGAAACACACTGCTACAAGGAAAGCTCTACACCTCCTCTCCTCTCCTCCTTGTCTCCTTGTCTCTTTGTCTCTTTTCCTACCTTTCGGTCCTTTCATCAGTTTGATCTGTGTGATGCGTTCGCTCGGTGGGCGTCGTCGCAGGACGTACAGCCTAACGACAGGCCCCGCCTCCTTCAGCGCCTCCACGGCGATGGAGTGAGTGACCTCACGGACATCCACATCATTGACAAACACAATGCTGTCATTCACCCTGGAGACAGACAGAGATGTTTGAACCGTCAGAGGGAGGACAGGTTGGGACTTTTGGGGTTCAGGGCTGCATCCTGTCAACCAGGGTCTTCATGTCTTAATGGTGACGTACCTGAGGCGTCCGTCCTGGGCGGCGGCTCCTCCAGGGATGATCTTGGTGATGAAGATGGACGGGTCGTCTCCGATGTGAGGATTATCGGTTCCTCCAGCGATGCTGAAGCCCAGGCCAGAGTTACCCTGAAAACACACACAGAGGCTCAGTTTGCTGGTTCTTCCCAGAATGCAATGTTTCTGATGAACCGCCACAAAAACCCTCACACCTGTCGGTGTCAGCAGAACAGACTGGGTTAGTGATATTTAGTGTGTAGTTCAGGAGCCCTGGGAGAGTGGAGCACCTCCAGTAACAGAGTGAACTGGGAGTTACAGTTACAGTTACACAGAGACCGTGTACGTCACCGCTGATCAGACTGGGCTCATGGGAGTTACAGTTACAGTTACAGAGACCACGTACGTCACCGCTGATCAGACTGGGCTCATTTAAAAACGAGTCATTTGAGCAGCAGATTGATTCTCTCACTATCAAGAACTCAGAGCCTTAGTTCAGGTCTTTGAAGGATCCCCTTTGGCAGGTCCGGCTGCAGTCTGGCTGAGCCTCTACCAGCTAACTCTCCAGAATCATGTTTCCACTTTGCCGTCTTCTGTTTAGGCCGATGGGCAAAAACGGTGCTTTTCCCCATTTAAAATTACATTTACATCACAGTAAGGTGACAAAAGGGAAGAGGTCTGACAGTTTGTTGAAGTGACAGTAGACTTTTATTTTATCTGTCAGTAAAAAGTACTTCATTTCCACCTGAACTACAGCCGAGTAGACGGAGGACAAATCTTACTCTGGTGTATTAACGTCAAAGAACCAATGTACATAGTTACTGTCCACCACTGTAAACAGTCACCTTCACACACATGGCCATGAGAATGAGCCGGTGTCCAGCTGAGACTGTGAAAGAGTTCAGTGTATTGTCTTACAGAGACGTCAGTAGTGAACTGAGCTCCGTGGACACAGTCTGAACAGTGTGCATGTTTGATATGCAGCGAGCTCAGGATGAGTGACTCATGTAATTATACATCTCAGCTCCGACAGTCTGTGAGTGTTTGTCGATTCAGAGCCAGAGCAGATCTGCAGCCTCACCGATGGAAGTTCAGACTCAGCTGCTTTGATTCTAAAATGTTTCCCAAAATAAGCAGCGGCAGGTTAAAAATAGCTGCTGATGTCAGACGGGTGGAGTTTATTTTGGAGGTGAAGTCAGCTTTGAAACCCAGAGTGACAGTTTATGTGAACAGAGCAGGTTGTTTCTGGACAGTGTGTCTGATGGTGTGTCTCTCACAGTGTGCGTGTCTGACCATGTGTGTTACGGTGTGCGTCCTCACCCTCTCCAGTGTGATCTCCTCATACTCCAGCTCTCCTTCAGATCCGTTCATCTGTAACACAAACACAAAGGGTTACACACATCATCCAGCATCACTCTCTCTGACTACCTGTCTCCATGACAACTCCATGGTAACAGCTGTTCAGCCCTCAGGGGCCGGTTACCTAGGAAACTGTAGCTGTAGCTATAGCGACCATCTCATCCACACAGTCACATGCTCCAGAACATGGATATTACATCACTTCCTGCAGAGACGACGAGTCAAATTTGTTTCAAGCTGAAACATTTAGTTACTTACAGGTTTAAGTGAAGATCAAACACTGACACTCACTTCCATCACGGACTTATTTACATCCAGGATCCAAATACAAACCAAAGTGTAGCAGAACCCACAACCAACACTCGGAGCACATGACGCCGCTCACACTCAGCTACACCTGTTTTCTGCTGTTGTATGAGATTTACTGAGCGTTAATCAGACAATCTCCAGGAGTATGAACAGTGTTAATGTTCATTTATGGGTAGATATGGTAGCACATGCTGTAGTTATAGCCCTGACCCTAACCCGAGCAGGACAAACCATTCATGTCACCCCCCGACTTGAAACTCAGAGTCGGAGGAATCAGGACTCTGATATCGACCATATTTTTCCCGTGATGATCTTAACCAGGCTTAGCTAACAACAACATCCTGTGGCTGGTGGGCACCGATTACAGTAGACCTTCAGATCTGTGCCATAAAAGATAATCCACTTGGCTCACGGTGACCACAGCCGCTCTCCTCTTTAGAAGCAACACTAAAACTTCTGACACTGCCATCAAATGACCTCAACAGTACTCAGCAGACAGCCAATCACAGAGCAGTGTGGCAGCAGGTAAAACCAGCCTCACCTGGCTGTAAATCTGTACCACCTGCCTTCATCACCAAAGACTATGGACATGTATGGTGTTCTCCCGCTCAGTACAAAGGCCTCTGCAGCCAGGAGCAGGTCCAACACTCATCTGTCAAACCCTGACCATAAACTGTTAATAACACTCAGCAGCTGAGCATTTTTATAGCCTGTTAATCCAGAATTAAAATAATGTCTACGTTACTACCACTGAAACTACTCTCTTGTCTGGTGCAGCAGGTGGAGCTTGGACCAAATGACTCTACAGGTCCCTCTGGAGGGGCCCGACCCCTAGGTTGGGAACCACTGGCTGGCTGTATATAACAACCACCTAATGATGTCAGAGAGAATCAGCTATGAGTCAAAATGATGAATTTAACTACATTTCTCTGGTGACACTTCTGCACTTGCAATTATTGTACGTGCACTTGTCGCTAGGTGGCAGGTGGGGACGAAACTATGACAACACAGGGTGGAGAAGCTGGAGTAACAACAGGAGGATCGTAGGCAGCAGAGGGTCATGGGGGGGTGTAGCTGAGACACCACATTCTGTCTCGCTGTCACTGGGTTATCAGACTGTGTAGAACATCCGAGCTGAGAGGACACATTGATGCTAATGGGCCGATGTCTGCGCTGCACTAGCATCAGCGTGCTCCCGCCTCCATACAGATCCACAGCTGGTTCACTGCCTGCAGTTACCAGGATGTCTCGTGCAGTCAAGCATAAAGGTTTAGAATGAGGTGAAGCCCGTTTGTCCGTAACACAGTCCAAGTCCCCGAGGGGGCGAGCAGCTGTCAATGCTACAACACACAGTTCACTTCATCCTGTTTGTCCCTGGAGAGTCTGCAGGAGAGCAAACACATAGAGTTATATAACAGAGAGCGAGGGCGAGAGAGGTAAACTGACAGCAGGAGAGAGAGAGTGTGTTACAGCTCTCGCTGAATTAATTAAACCTATTCCTCATTTCCCATGATAGCGCTCTCTCTCTCTCTCTGAGTCTATGTCCCTCGACCACTCATGAGTGCACTGGCAGAGTGCTGTTGTGCTGCACAGAAAGGTCAGAAACATCAGTGCTGAGATGGAAACCTCTCCACGTGTGTCACAGTGCTGTGTGGCTGCGTGGGAGGATGTGCACTGCACATACAGCTTCAGCCTGAGAGGAACTGGACCACGAGGTCTAAAGATGGAAGGTTTAACATCTTCAGATGCAACAGGTGTAGTGGCTACCATGCTCACAGTGCAGCAGGTTAGCATGCTAATGTTAGCTAATAGCAGTAAATGCTGTGTCCAGCCGAGGCTGAGGGGAAAGTCTGCATTACCTAACATTAACATGCTGCCCTGCTGATGGTGTGACATGAGTAGGGTCCCCACAGTTAGTACGGTTCATCCTAGAGGGGACAGGAATGAACCACATTTCATCCCAGTCCAACCAGTAACTCTTGAGATATCTCAGCCTGAAACCAACCGACTGATGGTGAAAAATCAAACTTGAACTGGTCAGATAAAAACAGCATTTAGAATCAGGAGTATCAGATCTGGAGAAGACGTCTTTGATTCAGTGCAGAAGATGGAACGCATCTAACTTGAACTGGTCAGGTAAAAACAGCATTTAGAGTCAGGAGTATCAAATCTTTGATTCAGTGCAGAAGATGGAACGGTGCTGGAAATCTGCAGCACCTGTGAGAATCCTCCCCAGGAAACGACGGTCATGAGACACCCTGAAAATGACGGCGTAGGTCTACGGCACAGAGTGATAAGCTGGACCAGGGTCTGGACTCACACACATCACTCTCTCTGCACACATTCACCGGTCCTGCTGGTCTCTGGACACGGTTTGTGCACAATAACACACACATACAAAATCACCGGCTGCGTCTTTTAATTAACTGACATATTAACTGTGCTTAGAGCCAGGCTCAAAGCCTCCGCCATCACTGCTGGTTGGATTGTGTGCAGTGCATTCTGGGATACTTGGATCCCAAAGTTCCAGGTACACAAGCAAAGAGAAGGACGTCAACTAAGAAAGGTCTCAGCTTTCCAATTTCCTGTCTTTAACATTGGCCCCGCCTCCAGCCGGAGCCAGGTCACTGAAACTTTCACCTTGCTACATCATGATTGGTCCAACAACAGGCCCCTCCCCCTCCTCTGCTGAGCCAAACACATGTTAATGAATCCAATTAAGCCTGTGATTTACCGTGCAGGACTAATTGAAACACGTCCTACCATCCTCTGTCGGTGTCTCTTCGCCCTCCTCACGTTGTTGATGAATCTTCGTCCCATCTTCTTGGCGTACCACACCGACACAAACATCACTCCTGTCCCTCTGCAGGAGCACCGGTGTTACATAAAGACGGGTGGTGGAGCAACGGATGAATAATTAACCAGCAACAACAGCGAGAGAGGTGGAGAAGTGGTTCTCAGCAGGGACGACACCTGACGAAGTGGCGAGCCACAGACATGACTGACAGCTCAGCACATCCCTTGTTCGCCCAGAGACGGGGGACCAGATATGTAACACGAAGCCTCAGCTGAATGAAGAGAAACGAGACGAATGAACGAACGAATCCTCCACACAAAAAGGAGAGGCTGTTAATCGCTCGCCCTCTCTGTCATCCCTCGTTCCTCCTACACTCGCCCACTCTCTCTCTGCTCGACCCTGCTGACGCTCCGCTGCACATCGCTCTCTCTCTCTCTGTGTCTCTATGTCTCTCTACCTCGCCCTCTTGCTCTCTAAAGGAATCCCCTCCCCTCTGTGATGTCACTGGGCCGCTGGCCGGGGGAGACAGAGAGAGAGAGAGAGAGAGAGAGAGAAGGAGAAGATTAAGAATAAAAAGAAAAGGGAGAGAGAGTAAAATAATAATTTCACACACACACGCACCAACATTCCAACTGTTGTTGCCATAGCAATGCCCCCTCACCCCTCCCTCTCCTGTCCTCTCCCCTCCCTAGAATTCTTGTTGTTGCCATGGTGACGGCCGAGCAGATAAAAGCAGAGGGATGCATCACATTCAGAGTGGGCATGGGCAGCCCACACCTACGTGTGTGTGTGTTTGGTCAGTGTGTGTGTCTGTACGTATCTTTACTACACTGTGGACGAATCTCTGCTCGATTCCGTCGCTGTGAGGACGTGTTGTCCCCTCCTCACACCTTCAAAGGCTGTTTGAGGGCTCAGACCTGGTTTTAGGGTTCAGGGTAGAACCAGGTTTAGGTTCAGGGTTGTGTTTAGACAGGGGTGATGGCTGGGGGGTAAAGGGGTGCACAAGGTCAGTGAGGGTCGTCACCAGGACAGACCGTCAGTGACTCAGAGTGCTGTGGCTGCACCACTGATCTCTGTGAGTAACAAAGCCACAGCTGACCTCAGACCTGCTCACATCACTGACACGCACCAGGAAACCTGGTCTGAGATCTGTTCACTGTGTAAAGTTTGACACACGCCCCAGGCTGAACAGGCCCCTGAGCCTCTTCAAAGACCTTTTCAAGGACCCCAAGATGCCTTCAATGACCTTTTAATCCCTCGTACATCCTCATATGCACTGTAGACGTTTTCAGCCAGAGTTCCTCAGTTTAGTTTGAGCTATATTCACTGAATTCCTGGTAAATGTTGAGCTCAGTTTGCAGTGGACAGTGTCCTCTGCTGGAGAGAAACAGACTCTATGCTGCAGATCACACACACAGTTACAGTGTTGTTTCAAAGATATGTCTTACACAGGTGTCGTACTGACCAAGATCAGAGTGCAGGTATCTCTGTGACAGTAAACACATGTTCATTAAACACAGTGATGCTGCCTCCTGTTGGTGGAACAACCAACAATATTCTGAAGGATCTTTCAAAGCTCTGCAGCCTCCTCACTGCATGGTGTTGGCCTTTAGTATTAAGCAATTACCTGGAACAACCTCAAAGAACTATCACAGGTTCATCATATTCTGCTCAAGGATCTTCCCAAGGACCCCACCACCTCCTTGAAGACCTGCAGACTTTCTGACTGATCTCACAAACCTCATCAAGGGGCACCCAGAATATCCTTAAGGACAATAGTAATCTTTTCAAACCCCCCTAAAACCACACGGGCCTCTTCAAGGACCCCTGGGAGCTTCTCAAAGATCTCTCAAGCCTTCTCAAGGATCCACAACCACCTGAAAGAACTCTGGAACATCCTCAGTGTTGTCATGATCTCCAAACCTCATGAAGGACTGTGCAACCTCATCCCGGACCTGTCAAGGCACTCTCAAGTCTCCTCATTGACCTCTAGGATATTCTCAAGGACCTTTTGCAAACCTCCTTACAAACTTCTTGAAGCCAGAAAAGTCCCACCTACACAGTTTGACTGACAGCTGAATTCTTTGAAGGGTAGTGCACAGTAATGACCTCAGTGTGTGTGTGTGTATACATACAGTGAGTGCAGCAGGGTGTGTGTATCCATCCAGGTGTGCGTGGCTCAGCTCAGTGCTGCGTCCTTGGGTCACGTGACCGGGGCTAGGGTCAACAGGTGGAGTCTCATCATCTTGGTAACGATACTTCTGCAGAGACAGGTGTTAGCATTAGCTGTCAGCATTAGCTAGCTGACCCCTGTGGAAAATGCATGGAAACCCTAGCATCTGTGAGAACGTGCACTTTATTTCATTAGTGTCAACACAAACAGAGCTCATACTAATGAGCCTCTAGCTGATGTTTTTCAAAATTATTCAAATTCATTATCATATGTCAGATATTCAGCAAGTGGCCAAATGTTTGTAGACACTGATCTCAAAATCATGGGCATTATTCTGCTGCTAACATGGATGTGGGGGGTTGCAGCACCCCCTCAGAGCCTCTTACACCTCCTCATGGGCCATTAAACCTTCTCATAGCCTTACATCCTCCCCAGGGATGTCCCCAACCTCAGTGCTGGTTTTGGCAGTTAGTGCCAAGCACTACCCTGGAACCCCAACAGGAACCTCCAGGACCTCCCCAAGGACCAAAACACCTGAAGCTCTTCACTGATACTTATAACCTTCTCAGGGAGCTCACAAACCTTCTCAAGCACCTTTCCAGGAGTCAGAAGAACCTCCTCTTGTTTAACATGAGGCCAATTTCAGTTTTTCCTTCAACACTAGCTTTCAACTAAATTTTACAGGGTAAAAACCTGATTAAAGCCTCTTTTAAAACTAATGTACTCCTTAATATTAGTGCAGTTAATCAATCAAAATCTATCAAAGCTGAATATATTATTGACCATTGCATTACATAACCTGCCAACAGCTCTTTATATACAAGTCATTACTGTCAGATGAATGGGAGTTTAAGGATAAAATATTTTACTTTTTAAATGTTAAAGAGCAACACACTGTCAAAGTCGGGTAGAATCTAGACTGATCTGATTGGTTATTAATCCATGACATCATCACAGACACAAGGTGACCCGAGACTCATTCCTATTCCAAACCTCATCCAGACCGGAGAGAATTTAATTGAGGGAACGGAGGTACAAAGGAGTGATGGACGAGGTGAAGGGGAGACAGAGGAAGAGAGGGAAGGAAGAAAAAAACGGAGCAAGAGGAAAGACAACAAAAACAAGTAGGTAATCAACAGAAGATTAAAAAAGGAAAACAACAAAACAGGAAAGAAGAAAAATAATGAAAGAATAACAGGAAGCAGACGACGATGGACAGAGTGAAGTAAATAACGTCGGTCTGTTAACCTGTTGTCAGGTAAACCAGTCCAAAACCAGCACAAACCAGTAACAAGTGACTTGAACAGGACCACTGATGTGTGTCGCACATATCAGTAACTCAACACACTAATGAATGAAGAAGCCCTGACCTCTGACCTCTGATGACGTGAGCTCACCCAGACTCTGAGGGATCAGCTCTGACTCCAGATCAGCGGGAGACAGGGAGCAGTTAACCAGTCGCAGTACAGAGGTCTATAAATACCCCGGCTGTGTACAGTGTGTTGACGTGTTGCTGGAAATCTGCCGGGCTCATAATTACAGTCTGTGTTTACACGCGTGTGTCTGAGTGACATGTGGCAGTACCGCACACCGTACTCTACACTCTGGCAGACATGTGCACTTCATTTACAGCTACAACAACAATGACAACACCATGTTGTTCATCGAGTGGCTGTTGTACAATGACCCTCCGGTCCCTGATACTGGGGCGACCTCAGTGTGTTAGTAAAAAACTGGACGACCTGCTCTAACACTGGTGTCCAACACAAACAGGCCAAAAGACCCAGTTTCACACCTGTGTAACATGATACAAACATTATTATTACACTGTTTTAATAAAAACTGTAGTGTGGAACAGATACAAGTGTTTAACAACAGTGCCTCTCCTTATGCCTCCGTTAACACCAGGACATTACCAGACCAAACCAGAGCTAAAACAGCAGTAAATCCTGGACCAAACCAGGACTAAACCACCAAGAAGTACTCCACTAAACTGCAGCTAAAACTCCAACAAATGCTTAACCAATTCAGAACAAAACACCAAGAAATACTGAACTAAATCAGAGACAAAACACAAGGAAATAATGGACCAACCCAGGATTAAACCACCCGGAAATACTCAACTGAACTGGGTCTAAAACGCCAGGAAACACTGAACCAAACCAATTCAGTTCAGTTCAATTTAATTCAAAACAATTCAATTTTATTTGTGTAGCATTAAATCACAACAAATCTCATCTCAAGGCACTTTAAAGGGTTAAAATACTGGGATTGGGGCCAAACTAGGGATTAACCACCAGCAAACACTGAACTAAGTCAGGGCTAAAACAACAACAACAACAACAAAACAGTTTGCTGAGGATAACAATCAATCAGCGAATCAGAACACAAGAGCATTTTAACACAACAAGACCTGTTGCATTTTCGCTGTAACTCAAAATGTAAATATTTACGTTTTGTTCAAATTTAAGATAAAAAGTGATTTCGGTGCCTGTGTCATGTAAAATGTGTGAACACGTCTTTTTACATATGACACACAGTTTACATGTGTTGACCTGAACATTTTGCCAATGGCCCTGCTAACAGCTAGCTACAGGCTCAAGCTAGCCTGAGCTAATGTATGTTTAACCCCCCCCCCCCCCCCCCCCCCCACAAATGGAGAGACACACAGGGTCTTGAATGAAAACAAGACAGCAAACACACACATGAAAACACTGGCTTTGATGGTTTATGAGGACACACGTGTACACACAGTTTATGAGGACACGTGCGTGTGTGTTTTGGTGGATGCGTGCGGGCGGTCTTACCTTGGTGGTGACAATGCAGAGACAGTCCATATCCACACACACACACACCCACACTCACACACACACATTTCCACACGCACTCACACACTCATGCTTGATCGCTCTCTCTTTGTCGCCCTCCCCTCCCTCCTCATCTGTCTGTCTATCCTCCCTCGCTCGCCCGCTCTCTCGCCTCTTCTATCTGTCTGTCAGCACCCAGCGAGCGAGAGAGAGAGAGAGGGGGGCAAGTGAGCAGCGAGACCGATGAAGAAGAAGAAGACTGGTGTTTTTTTGGAGGGGGGAGGGGGCATACACCTCCTTGAGTCACTCGACGGTTGATGACAAAAAGAGAGTGAGAGAGGCAAAGAGACAGAGACAGAATAAGAGAAAGAGAGGAGGAGGAGGTGGGGACTGGGCGCCTGTTGCCATGGTGTTATGCAGCTGTTGCCCCGGTAATGCTGCTGCAGCTGTTGCTAGGTAACAGTGATGAGTGTTGCCATGTGGACCAAAGAGAGAGAGAGAGAAAATGTGTGTGTGTGTGTTCATACCTGTCCAGGTGTGTGCTGTTGGCTCGCCGTCTGGTTCTCACACACGGTCAGCTCGTAAAACTCCTGAATGTCTACACACGTGCACACACACGCACACACACATTAACTTTGTGCCAGGTGTGTGATGTCACTCAGGTGACATGGAACAGTTCTGACCAATCACATCATTCCAGTACTGGAAAGTAATTAAGTACATTAAAGAACAATTTTAAGGTACTTGTACTTCCCCCTTGATGTCACAGTTCATACTTTTACTGCATTACATTTATTTTCAGCTGTAGTCCTGTTTACAAACTAACATACAGAGGTTTACAAAACATGGTGATGTGTTACACAGCTGATATTTCTGGCCATGTTTGCTTAGACATACATGGAATTTGTGCAGAGACTCTCAGTTTGCTTTTAAGTTTCATCAAGACAGTAAAAATGTGTGCTTAAAGTAGAGGAGAAAAAAGAGTACCAATCTATAATATACACACATATGCACACTGTGGGCAGAGGAGCTTTCAAAACGTTATGAACAGTAGCTATAGTTGTGATTTATTACACTGTGGTTAAATGCCATGTCCCGTCATAACTTCCTGTCTTTACATACATTATTCCACAATTTATACAAGTTGAGCTAATACATTAATCTGTTGTTTTCATAATGGTTTAAATCATTTTTCATGGTTTCAGCATCTGAAAAGCTTCTTCTTTTAAATATTTGAGCCTGAGCGCTGACAGGTTGTTAGAGGTGCAGCTGAATAACACTAATGACCTGCACCAGTAACAGTACAGTCCTGGCAGAGCGCTGCAGAGCCCAGCAGGGGGCGCCACAGTACGATGGCGGCTGGACTCGTGCATTGCAACAGAAACAAGTGTATTCACATTGTGCAGACATGTGTTTCCTCATTGTGTAAAAGACTCCAAACTAAAATCCTTTACCTTGAACACAGTACTGAGTAATTTACAGTGAGGTGCCACAGCACTAATCAACAGTTTGTTTAATCTGTCGGTGTTTCCTTCTCAAGTCAAGATTTTTATTTGCCATTTATGCATAAACAGACAGTCTAGGCATAGAGGAATTCTTGTACAGCTCTCCTTTGGAGTCTGATATTGGAGTTCTCTGATTTTAACTTGAACAACATGACGTCAACATGTCTGCTTTCACCAGCCCACCTGCTGATGAGATCAGCCAATCAGAGCACAGATTAGTTAATGTGCGAGGTAACATTAGCTTTGGCTTGTCATGACATCACTTCAGCTTATGAAACAGCACTAACATGCTAGTTTTATTGTGTCCATATCACAGCTACGAGAACAGGACAGGGCGTCACTGTTTGAAGACTTAAAACTACAGTCAGGTGCTGGCATCAGCTCTGCAGAAGGATTTGCTCCTTTTAATCACTGCTCCTGATCATACTGGCCAAAACAGATCTGTTCTCAGTGGAACAGGTAGGGCACAAAATCCACAGTCCTCGTTCTACACCAAAATACAGTCCAGAGTGCTGAAACCTCACATTAGCTTCAGTTCAACTGTGTTCGGTGTATTTTAAACATGAGGACTGTGGATTTTGTTCTTTATCTCTTCCACTGAAATGGATTGAGCAGGTCTGTTCTGGACTAAAATGACAAACCGTTTCCCAGCAACACATAAAAGCACAACTGAAGTAGAGACAAATGACAAAACTTTTCTCAGCAACACATAAAAGCACAACTGAAGTTAACATGACATTATACAAGTAACATTATTTTAATGTTAACATAACACACACTATCATATTTAAGACATTTTAATATGTTTCAAGGCCTAAAATTCATATATTGTATTTTAGACCCACAGAAACCCTGGGGGTTGATATGTTATGTTCTCTAAAATATCAATATAGCAGTAACACGTGTGTGTGTATGTAACATGTGTGAATAACGTGTGTGTTACCCAGCAGAGCCAGGAACAGGTCACTCTGGAAGATGTTGAGCAGTTTCTCTGCACGACCTTTGACCCCCTCAGCAGCCCCGGCCTGACAGGCCTCCATTACCTGCAGAGCACGCTCAGTATCTGAGGATGACAACCAGCGCAAGCTTTACTGGACTCTACTGAACTTACAGCACTTTCCACACATGATCCTGTGACATGTTTCAGTGTTGGCTCACTCTATACTCAAAAAGAACATCAGCATTACACAGTAAAAATGTCAGCAGAACTAAATATCAATACCAACAGAAAGAACATCAGCAGAACTAAATATCAATACCAACAAAGAAGACACGTGTTCTCAGCTCACTTAGAGGCTGCAGCACTGACAGTCGTCTCTTGTCACTGTGGATCCACTGACACATTTCCAGTTAATAGAGATCACTGTGCTCTTCTCTGATGTCTAACAAGCTGAGGACTCCCATCTGAAGCTAATTCATCTGTGAGTCTTTGGCCCTACAAGCTTGTTGACTTCTCACAGCAGCGGCTGGGAAAGAACCAACTGCTAACGTGCTAGCTAGCAGGAACCTGCTAACACTAGTCAGTAACAATAACTCTGAGTTTCTTGCTGTTTTCCCTGTACCAGACTGTTTTTGTTCCCCTGACTCAGAGTTGAGCTCATAGAAACTTTCCGCTGTTACAAAAAAGAATTATTCAGAATTTCAAGGCCACTAATGTCAATACAAAGTTTTCATCTTTATCCCTTAAGTTTTGGCTTTGAGTTTGTCCAACAGAGAATTTTGCTCCATCTTAGAGGAATATTATTAAGAAACCAACTGAATTCTCAGCAAACATTATTTACACATTTTCACAACCATGAGGTAATGACCTGTACCTGGGGAGGCATAAAATGAGGAAATCAGGATTAATGAATGGGCGGGTCAGAGGTCAAAGGTCAGCAGGGGCTAGAAACAGTTGAACAATGTTACTGGTGACAAGAGAGGGACTGAAGAGCAAGAACTGGCTGACAATGTGGAGGACAAGTAAGGAGTGGACACACAACAAATAGACAAACAGATGTACATGTACAAACACACAATACAACAAAAGACACATTTCATACACAAACACACAATCTGAAACACAGCCTTAATAAAAACATCTCACCTCCTCTTTTCAGCGGCATGTTGTCTCTCTGATCCAGGTAAATCCTCTTTAGGGATTGTACAAACACAAAGCATGCTGGGTAATGAAGTCCTAATCCCTCTACTCCTGTCAGTCAAAGAAATGCCCCGCCCACATCCAGCCTTCAGACCAAAGGATTGGACAATACTGTTACTCTGTTAAATTACCATGCTCTCAGGGGTCTATGTTTGTGATTTAGATCAGTAAATAAACGCACAGTAAAGATTTTTACTCAACCTGTTCAGAAAAAAGAACAACAGCTGAAATCCCAAAGCTTTTATTGCAGCTCTGAGGATCAAGAAGGCTGCTGGAGAAGACATAAGCGAGGACACATGAGAGCATCCGTCATGAAAGTTCTTTATGGACCGCCACGCCCCTCTATAAGAAATCAGTGTGTGATTGGATGCTTCATGTGAAGGATCTTACGTAGGCGGCATTAAGATACAAGGAAAAAACACCAGATGAGGAAATGTGGATGTAGGATACATCCTAAATCTCTTATAGGTGCCGTCGCTTCCTTCACTTGCATCTTTTCCTTATGTTTTACTCCCACCCATGTAAGATGTGTGAGAGAAAGATGTGAGGAGAGAGGACTCAAGGAAACATGTCATTAACAACATGTGACGTCCTTTCCTCAGATCCTTCACCAACTGATTTCTGATAAAGGGGCCTGTTGGTTCACAAAAACACTTCTGCCAAGGATGGTCTCGTGCATCCTCAGTCATGGCTCCTCCAGCACCGTCCTCTGTGCTCAATCCGCGGTCCTCAGAGCCGATATAAGACATTTAGAGGTTGCTACATAGGAGCGATCTTATAAGAGACATGAGACGTACCTGCAGTTAAGGGAATAGGGACTCAGCTCCTACATCCATCTTGTCCTTCCTCATGATGACCTCTGACATTTAGTGACCTGTGTCCTCCTTCTGCAGGTGCGCACCAGCTGCTTTATGGTCTGGTTGTTGCAGCAGGTGAATGAATAAATGTTTACAACTTTTTCTTTTACAACAAAGAATTACAACCCACGTTTGGAAATAGCTGCTGGTAACAATACTATTAAAGCTAAGTCAGCACCACCACCAGCTGCTGATCAGTGGATCACAGTGAAACCATCAGCAGGACTGTTTATTTTACTTTCTGTCCAAGAAACATAGTAAGTAACAATTTAGCCAGTAAAGTCCTGAAAACACTGAAATATTTGGTTTAAGATAGGCCACTGTCTCTGCATGTCCCGCCTTAAGTAGCCCATATAAATATGAAGCTACGGTCAACAGCTGGCCAAGAAATGTTTTTATTCACCTTTGGACAAAGCCAGGCCAACTGTTCCCCCGTTTCCAGACTTTATTCTAATAAACTGCTGGCTGTAGCTTCATATTTACTGTACAGACAGGGACTGGGATCAATCTGAACCTGAACTCTCAGAGGAAAAGACAACGTCAATGTTAAACTGTTCGATGAAGCATATTCAGCTGCAGTCTATTCACTGTGTGGATTGTGTAATTTTAATAACAATTTAAATTATCTGGCTTCTCTCTATCCATTTTTGTGTGTGAATACACTTTTTTAAAATAATTATTCATAATCACAATATAATAGCCTATAAACAGTAGGTCTATCTCCTATGAGCTGAATGTAGTCACTGCAAAGTGTCAGGCGGTGAGATCACGTTAAAGTCTGGTTTGTAGAAGTGATAAGTCCGTCAATAATTTATAGTAAAAAGCCTCGTTAAAACAAACTTTTTCATCTTTAATCAACATATTAACTATTCAGATGAAAATTAATAACATAATTCACTGTGTTAATAATATTTGGACCTCATTTGTGCCTCTCAGGCTTACTTTGTCTTTAAACGAATTTTAAAGTACTTGTGGAATATAATGTTAAACAGTTACATATTCTTAAACTACAAACAGCTAAACGTATAAATATTTGTTTCATAGAACGTGTTGGATGACATTTTAAAAAATAAAAACAGTTTGTGTTACCTGCAAAGCCCAAACCAGGGCAGAAAAGTCCACAAACTCATAGGGAGATAACGAGTTCTTGCTCTGTGTGGAGCTAAAAGAAGCTAGGCGTAAACATCTCAGATAAAACTTTTGCTGAAAATGCTCGCTTTGTCTGTGAGTGCCCATAGCAGTTAGATATTTCCCGTTAGACCGTTATTTTTGCTATTAAATCTTTTATTTCTTCGGTTTCAGGCACTACTAAGGACGCCTCTCTATCGGGCCTTTCTCCCGCCTCCCTGACCCGCAACCAATCAGACAGCTGCTTGAGTCTGACTGGTCTCAACTGGGGAAAGGCAGGAGTTCAGCTGGGTACACCATTGGACCGTTCTGTGGTCGCTCACATTGGTCAGCAGCTGGCTTATAAAATGGCAAGTTTTAGCTAAGGAATACGAGGAGACTTGCGAAGTGAGCTACGTTTTTGTTGGTATATAGTTTTTGTTAACCGCATAACTCATTAACCCACGCGGGAGCACACAGACACGGAGAACTCGGTGGGGATCCACGTTCATGCAAAGACTAGGTTTTTAGGACTGTTTTGGTAGTTGTTTTTCTTTAAGGGTGTGCGTGTGTGTTAGCTCCATGCTAGCTGCTTCCTGTGTTATCCGGACGTGGCTAGATGGAGAAGCTAGCTATTTACTTGTTTGTTACGGTTGGTTTGAATGATTAATGACGGCGCTTCGGGATTGGTGGAGGCAGGGGTATGGGCGGAGCTAAGACGGATTTTTAGCGTAGCACGCACATAAATATAAACAGGTCTAAGAGTCAGAAGTCCGAAGACAACAAGACCTCTGCAGGACACGGTGAGTATGACTGATTTACAGTGATTGATTGGTGATAGACCCCCAATAATGGCCACTTGTGAGTCGGTGCAGTTGTATAAATATGTTTGCTGCATTAAAAATGAGCGTGTTTACACGCACGACATCCGGGTTATGTGCCGCACATGGAAACATCCTAGGTTCAGAAACCTGGATGTTGTCTGTAGTTCTTCAATGCAGACCAGGATCTGTGGCCTGTAATCACCTGGTTTCTGATATTTTGTACTGAACTGGTATGAGATGGTGAGAAATCAAGGTGTACCTGCACGGGTGATCAGAAACCTGGAGGTTTGTTATGATCATGTAAACGGGGAATAGCCAGGTTTCTGGAGTTCCATGTTGACACCATATCTTGAATGTGATCAAATCCAGGATAAGACTCAAAACCAAGATACTAAAGTGAATGTAAACATATCGGGGGAGGCCTCTGAGAGTGTTCATCCTTTGGCATCAGAATAAAATCCTGTGCAGTAGACCTGTGTGCTTCTATATAAGCGAACAGTAAACCTGACACTGCATGGACAAGGACAGTTTTACTATAGCTTGATGTCCAAGATCAGATCCAACATAGAAGTTAAAAATGGGAAGTTAATAAAAACTATTATTTACTATATTCGTAAATGCAATGAGTGCTGCAGCTGATTATTTTTTGCTCAATGTGTAGATCACTGTGATTGGCTGATCTGTTCACAGGTGGAAGATGATCAGGATGTCACTGGACAAAGAAACAGTACTCCCTCATGAGGTGCCCATTAAAGTCAGCCCTGCCTTCCCTGCCACCGTCAGCCTATCAGAGCAACCACAGGTGGCTAAGACCCGTCCCCTCTGTGCTAAAAATGGCCTCCAGCCACCCAGCAACAGCCAGACCCCCCTCAACTCCCCCCGTCCGCCATCTCAGAGAATAGGAAAGAGGCGTTACTCCATGGGCATTGGCTTCAAGGGGCTGGCCAAGCGTCGTCACCATGCCAGCAGTGACTGCCAGTCAGAGCCCGTGCTGCCAAGTCAGTTTCTGTTGGGCGGGAACATCTTCGACCCACTAAACCTGAACTCACTGCTGGATGAGGAAGTCAACAGGTAACGTACTTTGTGGCAGTTTCGGGGACAGGAACGCTGTAGCGACTAGTCCGTCTCCACAGGAAACATTTGACGGCTTCTTAAATGTGAGACTTTAATAACTGTGAAGTGTCTTGGATGTAATGTTAGCGTACATCTGAGCACAAACTTGCTTTAAGTTTAAAGTCGTGAACATCAAACTCTTCTTCTCCTCAGGGCAACCAATCAGGAAACACCAAAGTGCTCACCCCTGCCATCCCGGGGCAGAGACCCCGTAGAGATCCTGGTACCCCGTGATATCACTGATCCCCTGAACCTGAAAGGAGGGAGCAAGGATGGGGAGGGGGGAGGTGGAGTCCTGTTGTCCCCCTTGAAGTCCAGGAGGAGACACAGGAACAGACACCATGGAGGAGGAGGAGGAGAGAAGGAGATGATACCTGCTCGACTGTTTCCCTCCACAGCTGTAACACCTGGATCTGTACTGACTCCTAGTGGACCTTGTAAGAAATACAACTTTTCCTGATCAGACCTGATTCACTGTCAGACCCCAGGGGCCTATTTCAAGAAGGCGGTTTAACAAACTCAGAGCTCAAACCTGAACTCTGAGTTGACTTACCCAGAGTTGGAAAACTTTTCGGTTTCAGAACAGCTGAAAAGAGTTGGTTTAATCAACTCTGAGTTGTTTGACTCAGAGTTAGGCGCGTGCCACGCGACTATAAAAAGCCCTGAACAATGGAGTGAAGAAATTACGAGTCACCATGGCAACAGGACCAAGCCAAAATAGGTCTGCGTTTTTCCCCGACAGAAATGGATGTGCTACTACAAGCATATAGTGACTACGAGCCCATATTTCGTAAAAAAAAAA
>NW_018128340.1:37370-44853 GCF_001952655.1 Monopterus albus
GGAAACGTGTGCAATCTATGAATGTACTGAAAGATTAAATGAGGTATTAAACACCTTTCACTTTAAAAAGGGGCGGAGACCCGGAGGAAACTCTTGAGTTTCCCGAACAAAACCTGCTCCCAAGCAGGTTAGGTTCACAGAGTAAGTTGCCATAGTAACTGACTCTGAGTTTAGATTACCTCTCTTTATGAAACGGGTTTAACTTACCCCGCTTCACGGGTTTAAGTTACCTCCGTTTTTGAAACCGAAAACTCAGTTTCCCTCATTTCGGGGTTAACAAACTCTGAGTTTCGACAAAACCGCCTTCTTGAAATAGGCCCCAGTTCACCTGTTAATTAAGCCTTGATCGTGACGACGCAGTGCTCCTGTCAGTAACATGTCTATCATGTTCATTTTCCTTTGCAGTACCTCAGTTGACCAGAGAGGGCAGTGTCCCTCCATCTCCTCTCCCCGGTGAACTCAACACAACCATAACCTGTCGAGAAGATGTAGCCCTGCCCATCCTCCCCAGGAGACACACCCATCCTCCACCAAGCTACACCAACAAGCCTGGTATCCAGGGGGATGGTCGTCAGCAGAAACGACGGCGAACCACCTCCACAAGGTCAGCAGATGGCGCCACAGGCGCTGTCACTATGGCAACCACAGCTCAGCCAACCAAGTTCCAGACGCCTCTGATGGGAGGGTCTAAACCCAGCAGGTGAGCCTTACTCCTGAAATGACTCAGACTATAATCTACATGGATGCTGCAGTCACATGACATGTGACACTCCCTGCAGGTATGGAGGACCTCCAATTGGCTCTGCTCAGCCACCAGAGAAGAAGAAGAACAAACACCGTTATCAGTATGGCAACCACAGCAGCTACTATGGCTATAACGGTTTTTATGGTGAAAGTTGGGAGGGGCGGGTGGGGTCAGAGGAGGATCCGCGGCTCCGCCTGCTGGAAGCCAGTTGGTTCAGAGACAAGAAGGTGCTGGATGTGGGGTGTGGTGTTGGCCACATGACACTATCCATTGCCCGCTGGTTTGACCCCACCCACATCCTGGGGGTGGAGCTAGATGAACGATTGGTGCATGCTGCCAAGCAGAATGTCAGACACTTCCTGTCACAAGACCTGGTGGTGGAGGAGAGAAGGAAGAACAGAAGATTGATAGCTGTTTCATCTCCCCCAAAGAAACATGGAGGAGGGGGAGGACAGATCAAGGAGGGAGTGATGGAGGGGGCAATGGAGGAGGTGATGGGGGAGTTCCAGCAGGCTCTCTCCCACCTCTCCTTTCCCCTGTCATTCAGAGTGAGTCGGGGTCCCCTCTCTGCTCCTTCTCTCCTCCGGCCTCCCTCCTCCTCCTCCTCCAGGTTTCCCAACAATGTCACCTTCATCCAGGTGAGTCTCACCTGTAACATGATAGATACTTGTTGATAATCTGTATATACATTGAGACATCATGCTGACACCACAGCTGTTAACATCGTCACACAGGGAGACTATGTGTCAGAGCAGGAGGTGTGGCCTGGGCATGGTCAGTATGATGTCATCGTGTGCCTGGGCGTAACCAAATGGGTGCAGCTGCAGTCAGGTGATGGGGGCGTGGTCAAACTGTTCAAACGAGTCTATCAGAGCCTGTTGCCGGGCGGATTGCTCATCCTGGAGACACAACCATGGAGCAGCTACAGCCACAACAAGAGGGCCTCGGTAACACAATAAAAACACTAAAACAAACACACACAGGGCTGAAATACACAAGCTCCAGGTCGCACAGTTCACTCATTTATTCAAACAGAGTAATAATTTAAATGCTGTTCTGCAGGCGACCACGTTTCGTAACTACCGGAGTGTGAGGCTGAGACCTGAGCAGTTCACCTCGTACCTGACTGACAGCGTGGGCTTCACCTCATACAGACTCCTCAAACACAAAGGTACACACACACACACACACACACACACTGTCCATTTCATGAAGCAGGTTTGTTGGGTGTTGCATGAAAACTTTGGTTTTCACTGGGGGAGACAGGTACTTTGGAAGGCCAGATTTGGTCCACGAGCCACTGTTTTCCCACCACAGCCCTAAACTAGTGACTGCAGAAGTCGGGTTAATCCAGGTGCTGCCAGTCTGTTTCCACATATGACAGCACTGGATGGTGTTAATCTTGGAACAGGACCTGGATGTTAACAGTTAAACCACAATCAGATCTGTCTGCACGTTTCTACCACTAAGGTTTGTGTGTTCATGTTTCCAGGTAAGCAGCGGCCAATCTACCTGTTCCACAAAGGCCCTGCCCAGAGGAAGTGAGGTCACCAAGACAGGATGTGACCCGTTGCTTTCTCAGGCATCCTGTCCTCCTCCCGTTTCCATGGTAACAGCTTTAATCTGAGACTGATGGAGGACAGGGAGCTGATTGGTGGAGTCAGTAGGACTTGTAGCTTCTGGTCGATGCCTCTTTACTTGTTTTACTGTAAGCTCGCAGCTGATTGGCTGAATAGCCGAGACAGTTTGTGTGATGACATCATGTCACAGAGGACAACAGACCCAATCTGACTGGACCGTGATAGCTCAGCATGGGCTCATCCAGCCAGAACAAAGGATTGTGGGTGACTGTGGTCACCTGGTGTGACCTCCTGGACTCTGACTGGACAATGACAGGAAGTGACTTTTCAAAATATCATTTCATTGTTTCAATGCTTCCTTTTTCAGAATAAAGCAAATTCATTTGCTGCTGCTTTGATTTTTCTGTTTCTCTAGACTAAAGGTGCAACTATGATTTATTATCTATAGTTAACTGTTGTTTGTCTGTAAATGTCCTGAAATGCCACCAAATGTCCAGCATGATGTCCCCAAACATCTTTTGTCTGTCCAGCAGTCTAAACCCAGAGCAAATCAGAAAATCTTGGCTTCATGAGCAACTTATTGATCACTTCAGCAGTGACTGATGGACTCAAGCATAATAATTCATTTGAGGGTTAAAGCCGCCTTACGCAGAAACACCACAGATCTGTTTACTCCTCAGCCAAAACTACAGCTGACACAGTCTACAGATTAGTCAATCAATAATAAAATTGACCTGCAGTAATTTTATCACTTTTCTAGGAAAGTCTAGTGTCAGATTTTGTCTGTTCCTTCTCAGGAACTGAATTGTTTTCAACTAAGAATTCAACTCCAGAATCTAATTATCCAACAAATACGGATCAGATGCAGTTGTAATATAGTGTGTGTATGTGTGTTACTGTGTTGTCCAGGTTCTGTCAATCTCTCATCTGTTGAGGACCCTGTGAAAATCAGCCAATCAGAATCAGCTTAACAGTCAGTAGGTTACTTTACAAGCCACACTGCTGATTGGTCACATGGTGCAATGATGTCATCACGTTTTTATCTCACATGTTCTGACCAATCAGCAGCCTCGCCTTGGTGCTAAAGTGTACTGAGCTGCAGTTCCTCTACCGTCCACTAGATGCTGCTGTGTTCAAACTGCACAGTGAATGGGAAACTTCAGCTTTGAGCAGATTGACAGTTAAAAAGTGCAGCAGTGAACTATTAAACATTTAAAGATGGCTGATTTGTGATTTGCAGGCTAGAAAGTGGAAAACTAGAAACATAAAATAAAATCAGTAGAAATTCTGAATGTGACAAACCAACATTTTAAACATTTCGCAAACACAGCTGTTTTAAAACCCTGATAGGACCGAGTTTGCAGAGGCTCATGGGTAATGTATTTGGCTGGTTAATATTCACACTGCAGAAGACATTTATCTGACCAGACTCTGATCATATTTCCATCAGTTTTAGGATAAACGCAGTCCAACCTCAAAGCTTCCAACACAATTAGTGTGTTTGGATTATAAATGGATGTTTTTAAGTTGAAGAAGCTTTATTTATTGTCATTGTGACACGTACAACAAAATTATGTTTGGAGCCGAGGGCCCCGGGCCGCTGCATGTATGCCGCCATCACAGGCAGGTTCAGTGTCTTGCCCAAGGACACTTCGACAGGCACCGAGATTCGAACCTTCAACCTTCCGGTTGAGAGATGACTGTTACCCACTGCATCACTGCTCTACTCGGAGGCATCTGATGATGAAGAGGAGGAGGAGCAGGATGTCGCCTGTTGAGTCGCATCAGTGGTGGCTGAAGGCTGCAGACACAAACACAGTTTCAGAAAATATGTGTTGCTGAACATTATGTAATGAATTGTTAATGCTCTTCACTGGGTGTGTGTTTGTTTTCCAGGATCACACTCAAGAAAACGGGCAAACACATCTGCCTCGGAGGGCGCCTCTTCTTTCCCTCTGCCATCAGACTCCTAAACAGCTGACTCAGGATCTACCTCATGTAATTGTCTGTATCTTTTAGATTTCTCCTAATTACATCAATCCAGTTCTTATTCTATTCTATTTTTATTCTACTTTATTCTATTTTAGTTCCTAAATGTTATGGCCCCCAATACTAAGGGAGAGAGAGACGGCATTTCGATTTTCTGTATGTCCTGCACATATGGTGAACTGACAATAAAATCCTTGAACCTCCATCTGTACTGTTTATATGCTCATTTTGCACATGCACATGCATAATTGTACACTCACTGCTGAGTATTTACACTCCACAGCTTCCATGTAGCATATATTCTCTCTGCATTATATTGTGTTGTTGTTGTATTTTTATTTGCTTCCTTCACTTGCTGCTTTAAAGTGCCTTAGATTTGTGTTACTGCTCATCTACTTTATATTTCACTTGTTCTACATTGAGGAAGAGGTTGTTGTCCTTCCACCACTGTTCCAGTTGGCACACCTCACTCCTGTAGTCGGCCTCATCATTGTTGGTAATGAGACCAACTACAGTCGTGTCATCTGCAAACTTGACAATGTGGTTGGTGCTGTAGGTTGGGACACAGTCATGGGTCAGCAGTGTGAAGAGCAATGGGCTGAGCACGCACCCCTGTGGAGCCCCTGTGTTCAGCGTGATGGTCTTGGAGATGTTGCTACCGACCCACACATTTTGTGGCCTCCCTGTTAGAAAGTCCAGCACCCATAAACCATGACAAAGTGAAACCGGTGCAGCAGGTCTGTGATTCAGACTGATTCCACACACTGAGCTACACATTGCAGAAGCAGTTACAGAGACAACTAAAGACTAAATGTGTCTGAAAGAGTGGACCAGTGCTGGGGGACGTACATCTGTCCCACCCAGAAGCATGGACCTGCCCACAGACAGTTGGTTCTGACAGCAGACAGCACAGAGATGTGAGGAGTGTTTCAGCTGTTTGGTCTAAAGTGTCTGTTTCTGCAGCACTCACACCAACAAACCAACAACGTTACAACACAGTTTACAACAGACACACAACTAGACCACAGTGTTTCTTCACTCATATGTTTACTGAGCTTCTGCAAACATATGTTTCCTCCCTCCCTGTGTCCTCCCTCCCTCCTTGTGTCCTCTCTCGTCCTCTCTCCCTGTGTCCTCCTTGTGTCCTCTCTCTCTGTGTCTTCCCTCCCTGGGTTGTGTGAAGGTGAAACAGATGTGTGTTCGTCACAAACCGATTCTTCACACCCACACCTGCTGGCGTTGTTTCTCTCTGGCTGGATGAAGTGTGAAATCCTCAGTAGCTTCACTAAATTAGACACACACACGTTGGTCAGGATCTTTTGCTGAGTGTGTTCTTGTGTTTTTGACACTACGTCTACACACTGAGTCCACACAGCACGAGGAGGGGGGGCGACAACCTGTTCATGAGTGAAAGTGTTTCACTTCCTGTCCTGAACTAGGCCTCCCACAGACACAGCTGTCTGCCTCCGTCACCTCTGGTAATCTTAGGTTTGTCCTCTGGGTCAAAGGTCAGACACACACACTGTGAAAGCAGTGATGCGTTCACTGACCTCCTGTCGCTTTGTGCTTCTATTTGCTGTAGAAACCACGTCTTAACATCCAGCTGTGATGTCAGTCTTGTTCCTGATGAAGTTTGCTGTAGTTGTGTTACTATGATCTGACTATTCTCTGACATTATCAGTCACATGATCATACAGTTGTCTTTACTGTCCGTCTTAATCTCTTGTCATCAGTTCAGATTGTTTGATTTTTCAGGTCCTGGATGTTACTGCTGATTTCCTTATGTCAAATTAAAATAAAATAAACAGGCTAACTAGGACAGAGGTTGTGTCGTACTGGTACGTTTGTGATTTGTGATACTGGCCTGTAGAAACAAACCTGTAACATGAAGCATTTTACTGTTGTTTTTATATCACATGAACTTTCTGTCCAGATCAGCGACTTATAAATGAACGTACCCAGTAAATGTTCCAGGCCCAGCGCCGCTACTGGCCTGGCCGGTGGATCTGGAGCCTCAGTGTGAGCTGCTGACCCGCTCTCGACATGAAGCTGGGTGATTTGTCGTCCTTATCTCGGCTGACACCAAGAGGCTCTGCCCTGAGGACACGCTGTTGACCTCTAAGAGCTTCACCCGGCCTGTGATTCATCAGCCTGAGAGCAGAGCTGCGTCCTGGAGCCAGACACAGACCACACAATGCTGACTGCTGCTCCATCTTTAGATTCATGTGAGGTCACCTCAGTCTGCTGGGGATCAATCAGCTGATCAGACCTACACTCATTGAAAACAAGAATCAATACATTTCATCATTGATCTGTCAGATATTCAGACACATCAGATCCACTCTGATCAGAACTGATCGCCTGACATCTTCACTCTGACTAGTCTGCTATGAATTGTGGGTAAAGCTGCTGACATCATCATCATCAAATGACCTAACCAGTGTCTGAAGCTGAAGTTTATTGACTTCAGATGAAACCTGATGCTGTGTGTGTGTGGTGGGGGTGGGGGGGCTCTCAGCCTCAGTCAACTTCTTCTTCTTCCGGCTGTTCCCGTTAGGGGTCACCACAGCGAATCATCTGTTTCCACCTAACTCTATCCTCCTCATCCTCTACTCTCACCCCAATTAACTTCATGTCCTCTTTTAGCACATCCATATATCTCCTCTTTGGCCTTCCTCTTGACCTCTTGCCTGGCAGCTCCATCTCCAACATCCTTCTACCAATATAACCACTATCCCTCCTCTACACGTCCAGACAGTCTCAATCTGGCCTCTCTGACCTTGTCCCCAAAACAGCCGACCTGAGCTGTCCCTCTGATGTGTTCATTCCTAATCCTGTCCATCCTGGTCCCTCCTAAAGAGAACCTCAACATCCTCATCTCTGCTACCTCCATCTCTGCCTCTTGTCTTTTCCTCACTGCTACAGTCTCTAACCCATACAGCATAGCTGGTCTCACTACTGTCTTGTACACCTTTCCTTTGATTCTTGCTGACCCTCTTCTGTCACACAACACTCCTGACACCTTTCTCCACCCACTCCAACACGCCTGCACTCGCCTCTTCACCTCTTTCCTACACTCCCCATCACACGGGACTTTCCACCCCAAATACTTAAACTCCTGCACCTTCTTGACCTCAGCCCCCTGTAACCTCACTGTTCCACTTCCCTC
>NW_018128340.1:46120-47244 GCF_001952655.1 Monopterus albus
ACACCAAACCTGCCCATCACCTCCTCATCACCTTTGTTCCCCTCACCAACATGCCCATTGAAGTCTGCCCCAATCACCACTCTCTCCCCTCTGGGAATACTCTCCATCACCTCATCTAACTCACTCCAGAATCTCTCCTTCTCTTCTAACTCACCCCCTACTTGTGGAGCATAACCACTGACTACATTCAACATTACCTCTTCAATTTCCAACTTCATACTGATCACCCTGTCTGACACTCTTTTCACCTCTAAAACATTCCTCACCTATACTCCTGCCTTTCCTCTTCTCTCTCTGTCTACGAATCCTTCTACCTCCTCTCCTTCTTCGACCAACAGTAGTCCAATTTCTGCCAGCACCCTGTAGGTCAACAGCACTGGTGGCGGTCGTTGTTAACCCGGGCCTCGACCGATCTGGTATGGAGTTCTCACTGATGATTCACATGTTTAAATTTGGCATGTTTTTACACCGGATGCCCTTCCCGACACAACCCTCTCTATTTATCCGGGCTTGGGACCGGCACAGAAGTCACTGGCTTGCAACCCCTGGGGGTAGATTCTCTCAGCCTCGGTCAACAGTTTAAGATAATATTAGTCTAACTAACCACACACACATGCATACATGCGCACACAGGTAATTTCATGGATGATTCAAAATAACGCTGGGAGTGCGAACAGCTGTGGACGACAGAGAACAAGAGAACAGACCAGAACAACGATCATCACTTGTCACGTTGCTGCAGCGATGCAGAGGCGTCCTTTGTGACATCACTGTGACATCACTGGCAGGTGGCGTTGGTGTATGATGGGCATCAAAACAACTGTTTTAACAGCTGTATACACCACAGAGATGCACTGAGCGTGCGACCACACTCACTCCCCTCTGACAGTAATGAAAGTAACTGAATGTAGTGCAACGTGTCTCAGTAGCTCACCTGGTCCAGCTGCACGCCGTCGCCACATCAGTGAGCTTCCAGCCCTGAAACGAATCACAGATTTCAAACAGTACAAAATGCAGACCTGACATTTGTCCAGTTTGTCCCCACGCTGCTGCTGCCTGGATCAGACTAATTCAGATCAGACATTGAAGCCCCCCCCCCCCCACACTTCTGTTTGGGATAGCGT
>NW_018128340.1:47524-48439 GCF_001952655.1 Monopterus albus
TGCTGTAACTCGTCCCAGATGTCGGACGATCAGAGGACAAAACCGGAGACATAAAATGGACGTGACGTGTAAACACAGACCTGCAGCAGGAGTCTGGTCCTGTCTGTGTGTTCTGGTTCTACAGCTGATGCATCCTGCATGTCCTGCTCCTTCATCCTGTGACTCCATGTCAGAGACAGACCGTGTACTTTTTACTACACTACATGTACCTGATAACTTCAGGTCCAGAATCAGATGCATCAAACCAAACCCAGTAGAACCATCAGACTTTACTGATCCCAGTGGGAAATCCACCAGCTACTCAACAGGATGGAAAGTACTTCACAGTATAAGTATATAAGGGCGTTACCATCAGCTCCACCTTTACCAGCTGCAGCATTA
The DNA here is from genome assembly GCF_001952655.1 of Monopterus albus. Classification (NCBI taxonomy): domain Eukaryota; kingdom Metazoa; phylum Chordata; class Actinopteri; order Synbranchiformes; family Synbranchidae; genus Monopterus; species Monopterus albus. The sequence continues at coordinate 47,906 of NW_018128340.1, forward strand.
AAGTGATGGACACAGTAATTAGTCACTATGATCCAGTAGTATCACACAGACAGTTGTACTGGATCTAACCAGGTCCGGTTACACAGACTCCACCAGCAGCATCAGCAGCACAGACACAACTCAACCACAGTAAATTACTAATCAGTAATGTAACAAAAGCACCAGTGTTTCAAGACAACAACCCAGTCTGACAGAGACCAGTTCTCTAAACTCTAGAACCGGGTCTGGCTGTATCTGGTTCCAGGCGGTGGCAGCAACACCCCTCACTCTCAGTCTCTGTTGTGACGTCATATTAAGAAACACAACCAGGATGAATAAACACCCACAAACATGCTGATTAACAGCTGAACAGTCAGAGCTTTAAGTTCATTTAATCCAGTGAAGCTCAAACTGTCAGAACCGTTTTTGGGGTTTCATGTATGTTTTTGTATCACAAGAAAAGTTCCATCCATCCATCCATCCATCTTCCCCCGCTTATCCGGCACCGGGTCATGGGGGCAGCAGTCTAAGCAGAGATGCCCAGACTTCCCTCTC
>NW_018128340.1:48451-49763 GCF_001952655.1 Monopterus albus
AAGCTCCTCGGGGGAAATACTGGGGCGTCCCCGGGCCAGCCGAGAGACATAGAACAAGAAAACAAACAAGAACAGTTTCCTGACATAACAGGAGAACTTTGTTTTCAGTTTCCTGTTAGACCTGAAAAGCTGCAGAAATAAAAGTTTTTAACATAAAAATATCATACATCCCCTGTTAACTGAACTCTCGTGTTTTAGGAAGCAGCAGATTTTGTCTCCTCTGTGAGATCTGGTTGAGTGGCTGCACAACCTGAACATCTCCATGCTGAAAGGCATCATGGGAAACGTAGGACACTGCCACCTGGAACGACATCACTTCCTGTCTGAGCAGCAGCTGGGATGTAATGACTGGGAGGAGCTCAGGACGAAGAATTGGAGTGTCGCTGCCACAAGACACAGGGAGGGGCCAAAGGTCACACAAGGGTATCAGGGTCTCACCTTTCAGCCTATTACCATGGAGACAGAGGCGGAGAGCAGAGATGGATTCCAGCTGTGTGTGTTCGTGTTAACACAGAAACACATCACTGCTGTAAACAGCCGACACACACTCGATCTCTGATCCAGACCCGACCCACAATCCTCAGGGGCCTCCTCCCCCTCCGAGACCACCAGGACAGGCCAGCACAGATTTTCCACCTGCGGACAGAACGCTCGTCAGTAATACCTTCCAGAGTGGATCAATTAGATAACAAATAGAAAAACCTGGAGGTTCAATAACGGCAAAATTACTGTGCAGCTTCCTGGAGGATCAGTCCTCAGTTATTCTGTATCTGTGCAACAAAGCAGGCCCGGTGCCAAGCCAGACTCTGTGAGGGTCCTCGGGTCCTCCACTGCGGTACAAGTACCAGTACAGGGTGTAGGACCACCCTCTGGGTCCAGTCCGGTCTTCTGTTAGTAAGCGCTGCTTGTCGGGAACAAACAGGCCTCATGAAACACAAACAGAAACTTAACAGAGTGAACCCTGACAACCTGGGAGTTCTCCTGACATGGTACCACCAGTGACAGGCTCCTCCTCCTGTAGCTGCAGATGCCCTCGGTGTTTTAGCTCTGATGCTAAAGTGACTCCAGCGTGTTTAATGTGTTCCTGACAACACGCGTTTCTTTTTTTAGGGAAGTGGGACCATCATAGGTCCAGTGTGTTTACCCTGGCTTGTTTCCTGTCAGAAAGAACTGAGACAAGTTCACCTCCTGTCTGTCTGTGGCTCACCTCCTGTCTGTCTGACTGTCTGTGTCTCACCTCCTGTCTGTCTGTGGTTCACCTCCTGTCTGTCTGTCTGTCTGTGGCTCACCTCCTGTCTGTCTGACTGTCTAT
>NW_018128340.1:50828-52485 GCF_001952655.1 Monopterus albus
CTCACCTCCTGTCTGTCTGTCTGAGGCTCACCTCCTGTCTGTCTATCTGAGGCTCACCTCCTGTCTGTCTATCTGTGGCTCAGAGGAAACCTCAGATACAGGCTTCGTTTCCTGTCCACACGAAGGCGTCTCTGTCTCTGTCTCTGTTGTGTGTCGGACTTTGTGTCTCTGGGCCTTAAAGTGATACGGCAGCGTCAGAGGAAGCTCCTTCAGAATCAGCCCGACATATGTAATAAGTCTAATAACTGAACTCAGCTGTGAAACACATTCAACATGTGCGCACGTGGTTTGTTCATTAGTCCGGCGAGAAATTCCACGTGTTATCAGAGGCTGTAGCATCAGTGCTTGTGTTTGTTGTTAGTGTTTGTCGACAGTTGTGTGATGTTGATGTTAACGTTGTTGGAAAAGGGACGGAGTTTATCACTCTGCCCCGCCCCCTTCAGGTCAGCTCAGGGATCATCCAGGTGAGTGGGAGGAGTCAGACTGTGACTGACAGCTCAGAGAGAGAGAGAGAGCAGCCTCAGTGTTTTTCAGTGTCTCTTTGTCTTTAAGCTTTTACATGTTCAACAGATGTTCTTCAGATCTATGACACACAGTCACACACAGACGCACACACTCCCACTCAGTGTTTTTGCACTTTTCAGCTCCTTTTGTCCGGCAGGTCATTAAACACACCACACACACTCAGGCCAACAAAAACATGTGATAAACCAATTCAAGCAGATTTCTGTATGTGTGTGTGTGTGTGTGTGTGTGTGTGTGTGTGTCAGCTGGTGTCCGTCTTCACTTCACCACCGTAGTGAGGACATTTTAGCTGGCCGTCACTACTTCTGTTTGAAAGTTCAGATGTAGTTTTTAGGTCCACGTTAGAATCAGGTTCTGGTTTTGGCTTAGAGAAGGCACCGTGTCAGTGAGGGTCCTCACAAGTACAGAACTGTGTGTGTTTCAGAGAGTTTGGGAATTTCCCTATGGTGTGTGCGCTCCTGAACACCATGCCAGGAACACACACACCCTGTTTCCCGTCTGAACCGGCCAATCAGCCATGACCTCTGACCCCCTCTCCCCTTGTTCTGGAAAAACTGTAAAGGATCATTCCACTGAAATCCAAACATCTGAAGTGAAACCAGACATCGCTCACCAGTGTGGGTACAGATGACCCAGTGAGTGAGCGCTGGTTAACCCTGGAGGATAACGGTGTGAGTTATCTGCCCTGGCGCTCTGCAGCAAGGCACCGAAACCCAGAGTCACCCAAGTCACTGCAGACAGCAACACCACATCAGTAAGAGGGGATTAAATACAGTCAGGGAAAAAACTTATTTGAACCCCAGCTGATTTTGTAAGTTTGCCCACTAACAAAGAAATGATCAGTCTACAATGTCAGTGGTAGGTTTATGTGAACAGTGAGAGACACAACAATAACAAAAAAATCCAGAAAAATGCATTACAAAAAAAGTTATACATTAATTTGCATTTTCATGAATGAAATAAGTATTTGATCCCTTTGCAAAACGTGCTTTAGTACTTGGTGGCAAAACCTTTGTTGGCAATCACAGAGGTCAGACGTTTCTTGTAGTTGGCCACAAGGTTTGCACACACCTCGGGGGATTTTGACCCACTCCTCTTTGCAGATCCTCTCCAAGTCATTAATGTTTCGTGG
>NW_018128340.1:53573-62941 GCF_001952655.1 Monopterus albus
CCTGAACACAGGAGAAAAGCCATCAACACAAATATCAGTTTCTGTTCACAGACATCTCAGGAAGAGAAAACTGCAACACCTGAGTCTAACCAGCAGTGTAAACCAAACTGGGTCTAACCAGCAGTGTAAACCGGACTGAGTCTAACCAGCAGTGTAAACCGAACTGAGTCTAACCAGCAGTGTAAACCGGACTGAGTCTAACAGCAGTGTAAACCGAACTGAGTCTAACTACAGTGTAAACCGAACTGGGTCTAACCAGCAGTGTAAACCGGACTGAGTCTAACCAGCAGTGTAAACCGGACTGAGTCTAACTAGAGTGTAAACCGGACTGAGTCTAACCAGCAGTGTAAACCGGACTGAGTCTAACCAGCAGTGTAAACCGAACTGGGTCTAACAGCAGTGTAAACCGGACTGAGTCTAACTACAGTGTAAACTGAACTGGTTCTAACCAGCAGTGTAAAGCGGACTGAGTCTAACTACAGTGTAAACCAAACTGGGTCTAACCAGCAGTGTAAACCGAACTGGGTCTAACAGCAGTGTAAACCGGACTGAGTCTAACTACAGTGTAAACTGAACTGGTTCTAACCAGCAGTGTAAAGCGGACTGAGTCTAACTACAGTGTAAACCAAACTGGGTCTAACCAGCAGTGTAAACCGAACTGGGTCTAACAGCAGTGTAAACCGAACTGAGTCTAACCAGCAGTGTAAACCGGACTGAGTCTAACCAGCAGTGTAAACCGAACTGAGTCTAACCAGCAGTGTAAACCGGACTGAGCCTAACCAGCAGCTAACAGCTCTGTTAGGCAGAGCTAAATGCTACGTGCTAACGGTCCACAGTGTAACCTTGGTGTTGAAATGTGGTCCACAGTGTAACCTTGGTGTTGAAAAGTGCTGTAAAAATCAGGTGTAAGCTGCTGCTGTGATGCTTGTTACGCAGTGTTTGGCAGTAACAGTTTAGAACACAGCGCAAAACAGGTAAACTTTTTTAATCTTCACTTTTTATTGACAGTTTAAGGCAGTTGTTTTCAGAGATGTTCACCGCGTCAGTCTCTGCAGCTCAGAAGTCATGCTCAGTGGTGACGCCAGTGATGTCGTTATACTCTTCGTCCAATCCCAGAGCTCCTTCAACATTCTGCGCCATCTCCATGGAGACGACCGGTGGGCATCCTGCAGGAAAGTTAGGATACAGGTATGAACTTTAAGACCAGTGGATCCTTTTAAATCTGCCACTTTGGCCTCATTTTCTTTCCAGGTCCTCTTCTCCAGGGCAGATTCCTGGAGCCTGTTCAGTCCCACTCATCTAGACTTTACTCTGAGACACAGACTCTCCATGTACATGGACATAAATAAATGAAGTAATACTGCTGTTCCCCAACTAGTCCCCAGACCCGTGTGCATGTTTATTACCTGTCCTCAAGCTGCAGTGGATATACAGCAGCCGGAAGGTGGAGATGGAGTACGGAACAATGACTGCTACGTGCCAGAGCAGCCTGAACGGAGGAGCGGGGCGCGACATGGAGAGGACTGGAGGAGGACAGACAGACAGTGGGACAGATAGACAGTCAGACAGACGGACAGAGGGACAGACAGTGGGTCAGACAGACAGACAGACAGTCAGATGGACAGAGTCATCTAATGCACAACTACTCACTACAGCAGTATCAGCATTAGATAACACAGTACCTGAAGACGGACAGTCAGAGAGTCAGTCAGTCTGATGGACAGACAGGCAAACAGACAGTCAGTCAGATGGACAGATAGACAGTGGGTCAGACAGAGGGATAGTCACTCAGATGGACAGACAGAGGGTCAGAGAGACAGTCAGTCTGATGGACAGACAGGCAAACAGACAGTCAGTCAGATGGACAGATAGTCAGACAGACAGTGGGTCAAGATGGACAGTCAGAGTCAGACAGAGAGAGTCAGTCAAATGGACAGACAGTGGGTCAGACACTCAAACAGACAGAGACAGTGACTGTCTTCACCTGCAGAAACAGCCATTCCAGACAGCAGCAGTACAAACAGGCCTGCAACAGGAGACAGAGGTCACTGGAGGTCAGAGGTCAGGCACACCTGCAGCAGGTGTTTGGCAGTACAGTACACAGTAGACTATCAGGAGCAGAGTGTTGCTGCAGTACTGCGGTCTCTGCTTCAGGAACTCTGTTGTGAAACTCGTGTCACTAAGAGAAAAGTTGCAGCTCTGTCCTGGTGACGCTGCTGCCAGGTTGAATTCATGTTGCAGCCATCGCACGTTTCCACTGAGTGCACAGTGAAATCATAGTAGAGCTGTGGTCTAGTGTTTTGTCTTTGTTACTGAACCGGTCTCAGAAGATCACCTCAGTAACATCAGAACAGCTCTGTTGTCATTAGGTAACTAATCACAGTAATCGATTACTTGATGAACGTGATGAGTGATCTGATGATCAGCAGAAGCAGCTCTGGCTTCATCACTCACTGTGTTTCAGCTCAGACTCTGTGGGAGCTTCAGGTGTGTGTTTGTCTGAGGTGTGTGCTGAGCTGTGATGAAGGATGGACTCACCGACGAACTGAAGGACCGCTGGACGCTTCATGTTGTCTGATGACGACTGGACGGCGACTGGACGTCTGAGCAGCAGCACGAAGCCTTCAGCGTCACCACTTCCCTGTTACCAACTTCCTCATGTCACCTCTGTGACTGTGATGCTGAAATAACCACAGTGACTTCTTGTTGGTCACTCGCTCTGCTGCCAGTTGTTACACAGAGGTCAAGAGGTCACAGTTACAGCTGATGTTATTAGCAGAGTAACAACAGAACTCATTCTACAGCGAAACACTGGAACAACTTCAACATTAAACTCTGCAGCACTGTAGTACTGCAGTAAATGATCTGAGTACTTCCTCCACCAGTGCTGCTGTGTTTGATGAACCCTGCTCTGACACAGCTGATCCAGAACCAGCACACATCAACACAGTGTGGTTACAAACACCGTGTGCAGAGCAGCGCCCTGAGCATAAGCTGACAGGCTCAGTCAGCGGCCAGAAGGGATGGTTGGTCCTGGGTTTAGGCCTGAGGCAGTGAGGACACTTGAAGAGGTGAAACTGCTGCAGTTTGTAGGTGTAGCTGCTGCGCCGCACACACAGTTTACAGTGTAGTGATATCCCACGTTAGTCGACAGTAAAGTTGGTGTTTCAGAGTAAATCTTGTACCATGACTGAGACTGAGGGAGATAAAATATGTGTGGATGAAACCTTATCGTCTCCAAACCTACTGAGTGTCTCCGTATACAAACCAGACACACACAGTGCCAGCAGCTGCCATAAACATGAATCACATATGCAGATGTGTTCCAGATGTTCTGCAACAGTAGCACATACACTAACATGCTGTGTGACGCATATTCATCATATTCATGATGTTACAACTTCTCTAAGATTCATCTAATGCACAACTACTCACTACAGCAGTATCAGCATTAGATAATACAGTCCCTGAAGTACCATCAGTCCCAGTACTCGTCCTCCAGAACGGCCCGTGTCCCAGTAACGTCTCTGATACTGGATCATAGTGACTAATTACTGTGTCCATCACTTTAATGCTGCAGCTGGTAAAGGTGGAGCTGATGGTAACTACCTTATATACTTATACTGGGAAGTACTTTATGTACTGCATTACATCCTGAAGGGTTCTGACACACAGCAGTATGAAGGAAGCATGGACTGGTACCCACAATGCACTGCTGCGTCCGCTGACACACACCTGACAGAGGTGTGTGTGTTATCCTGTTCTCACAGGTATAAAGTTTCACCCAGGTCGAGGGTTGCTCCAGAGGAGGAGGAGGAAGTGGGGAACACGCTGACAGCAAACGCATCGCCTGATCCTCACAAAGACAGAAAGACTAATATATGTGTGTGTGTGTGTGTGTGTGGGGGGGGTCATTATAAGGTCAGGGGTGGAGGGAGTAATGTGTCGGCTGACAGATCACCTGCTGATGGACAGGTACGATCATTACTATAGCGACAGGCTGCAGGCTTCATGACGCACACACCTCTCTGCTCGCTGTGAGTTTGTGTGTCCTTGAAACAGTGACTGGGGTGCTTGAGGAGATTCCAGGAGTCCTTGCTCGGATCTTGTGGTTCCTTGAGAAGATTCCAGGAGCCCCTAGGAGTGTTTAATAGGTTCCTGAGGAGGACCTGGAGGTCCTTGACATGGTTCCAGAGGAATCCCAGGGCCCTTTGGGAAGTTCTACAGCCTTGGAAAAGTCCTGGAGTTATTAAGGACATCTCAGAGATCCTGGAGAAGAGTTAGACGTCAATGAGGATGTTGTTGTTGTGTTTGAGTAAATGTCTTGGTTTGACCCGGTGTTTCAGCTGTTGGTACCAACACAGTAGGACAGTTTAGTCCTGAAGCACTCCTGGAACTGTGTCCTCATGCTGACACATACCTGACAGAGGTGTGTGTTATCCTGTTCTCACAGGTATAAAGTTTCACCCAGGTTGAGGGTTTCTCCAGAGGAGGAGGAGGAAGTGGGGAACACACTGACAGCAAACGCATCGCCTGATCCTCACAAAGACAGAAAGACTAATATATGTGTGTGTGTGTGTGTGTGTGGGGGGGGTCATTATAAGGTCAGGGGTGGAGGGAGTAATGTGTCGGCTGACAGATCACCTGCTGATGGACAGGTACGATCATTACTATAGCGACAGGCTGCAGGCTTCATGACGCACACACCTCTCTGCTCGCTGTGAGTTTGTGTGTCCTTGAAACAGTGCCTGGGGTGCTTGAGGAGATTCCAGGAGTCCTTGCTCAGATCTTGTGGTTCCTTGAGAAGATTCCAGGAGCCCCTAGGAGTGTTTAATAGGTTCCTGAGGAGGACCTGGAGGTCCTTGACATGGTTCCAGGGGAATCCCAGGGCCCTTTGGGAAGTTCTACAGCCTTGGAAAAGTCCTGGAGTTATTAAGGACATCTCAGAGATCCTGGAGAAGAGTTAGACGTCAATGAGGATGTTGTTGTTGTGTTTGAGTAAATGTCTTGGTTTGACCCGGTGTTTCAGCTGTTGGTACCAACACAGTAGGACAGTTTAGTCCTGAAGCACTCCTGGAACTGTGTCCTCAAGGATCTGTAGGCGTTTACCAGGGACCCTAAACCTCAAATGATACTTTGATAATCAATCAAAGTGATGAAGTTTCATTGTGTGTGAAAATCTCCACCGGTCATGTAGGAGCGTGTAGACAGAACACGCTAGCAAACATGTAGCTGTGTGCAGGTGACTTTACCTACATGCTAATACTCTCTCCTGTCTATGACGATGCGTTCAGGTGACACTGGTCCAATCACAGCAGTGCTGGAGGAAGCTCAGGAGTCCTTGAAACAGTTCAAGAAGTCATCCTTAAAGATTTCAAAAATGTTTCAGGCAGCTTCTAGGATTTAGTCTGAACAGTTCAGACCACCTTGGACAAAAAACAAGTCCCCGTTAGTATAAACCTTCACAGTTTAGGGTGAAGACATGGTTTAAGCTCGGGGTTAGGATTATGTGAGTAGTGGTTCTATAAGTCAGAGTCCTCAGAAATGATGGAAACATGACTGTGTGTGTTCAGTGTCAGCGGACATCCAGCGTGGACGAGAACGAGTAACTGTGTGGAGAGCTGGACTCAGCAGATGAGTTCAAATCTAACAGAAAATACATCTGTGTGTGTGTAGGGCCATTAGTCCGTCACAATATTTTACCAGCTGACACACACACACACACACGTAGCCTGAAGTATTCTGAGTCAGTCTGGCTGAGATGTAAAAAGGTTCCGGATGCATCAGGAGGCCGAGCTGGTTCCCAAACTGGTCTCTAAGACAACCAGGAGTCCGGCAGCAGGTCAGGGAGCCTGACAGCTGCACAGGTTCACGGGGAGCCTGGAGGAGCTCTCCACGATGCTACAGGGGCTTCAGGGATCTTGTTAAGGTTCCAGGAGTCATGGTGAGGATTCAGGAGTTTCAGAGGATCTCGAGGAGGTTTTATTGGTGGGGTTCAGGAGCCCAAGAGATTCACTGAGCCTGTTCAAGGAGTTTCAAAGGTTCTCAGGGAGGTTTGGAGAGTCAGGATCCTCATCCTGACTCTCCAAACCTCCAGGAGTTTCATAGTTGTTTGATAAATGTTCTACAATTCATAGTTTTATAAGTTTCTGAGATTATAAAGGAGATGTTGGTAAGGTTCCAGGAGATTCAGTTTCCTTGGGAGGTTTGTAGAGGAAGTGCTGAAACTCCAGGACTGTTTCAGGTTCTCCAGGAAGTTCCAGGAGTTTCAGAGGTTGTTAAGGAGGCTCCATGTAGGAGCTGCTCGATGACTACAAGGCTCCAGGAGACTTGGCAAGATGTCAGAGGTTTTGGGAAGATTCCAGGAGTCCTTAAGGATGTCCCAGTGGTTCTCTGTGGTTCCAGAGGTCCTTGAAGAGGTTCCAGGATGCTTTGGTATGTTGGAGGTCAAAAATGGAAAATCATATGCATGACTGTTTTCCACACACACACACATGTACTCAGGCACTTTGGAGCTGTCAGTCCTGATTGTCCTGGAGAGAGAGACACGGAGCAGGAGGTCGGCCAGATCCTCCCGGGATAACACACACACACACACTCAGGCACACACTCGCTCCTCAGCACTTACAGATGAAACACAAACCTTCTGTTTTTTCACTTCTCTTGACTCTCTGCCAACAATGTGCTCATTAAAGTGAAATAACATGTCGACATGTTCCTCCCCATACATCTCTCACACACACACACACACACACACACACACTCGGTTTGTAGGGGAGCAGACGCAGCACAACATCACATCAGCAGCTGGGATTTATAAAGGCTCGTCCTGCACCGGCAGCGTCTGGAAATCATTTCTGCTGAAAGAACTCTGGGAGACGAGTGGTGGCGGCAGACTGCTGGGCTTCTCCGAGGACGAGGTTAGCCCAGTGAGGAGGCACGGGGCGGAGAACGTGGAGGGCATGGCGACCAGAGGCGGCCTTTGAGCCTACGCACTGGACTGTGACCGGTCTGTGCACCATTACAAACCAGTCCCACCACCGGACAGAGTTATTACACATAACGCTGAGCTGTTTCTGTCTCAGGAGACATCCTCATGGAAACTGTTGAGGTAAAGGAAGAAGTACTCAGATCCTCCAGTAGAAGTACTAACACCACACTAAAAATACTGCAGTAGAAGTAACGCTGTTCACGCTGCTGCTGTGGGAGAAAACCTCAGGAATGTTTCACTCATTCATCACTGCTGCTCCGTTGCACTGAGGCCACCTGAAACTGGTTTCATTAATAACAGCGAGTCCTGCTGCCGGTCCTCTGTCGGACTGGATCAGTTTGGATCACGTCTGATTATCCTCAAGACTTTTGGAAATGAATATGTGCACAAACAGAACCTCGCTCTCTGGAGCATTAAAGTGAAACTGTTCACTCAGCCGCTGTGGTTCGACACAATCTGTCTCCAGCCCGGTGTTTGCACAGTCTCACGTTACACTGTCAATCTCCTGAAGCCGCCCCGACCTCTGACCTCAAACATGTGGCAGCCACTGTGTATGTGGAGGAGGAACACCTGCCTGACTGAAGCCACTGTTCTTCAGTGGGCTTAATACTCAGGGCCTTGTTTAGCCAATCAGAAGGGAGGCACGTCCCATGTGACCAGCTGTGGCCAAAAAGATGTTGACAGAAAAATATTTAGAAAATCAGTTTGTGTGTGCACGTCTGGACGGGCTGTTGTGTGTCGATTTACAGAAAATAACTGGATTATTTTGACAAAGGTCAAGTGAACTGCTAACAACAAACTCTGATCCGACTGAAAATGACGTTTATGGAACAGATACAAGCTGAAAGACAAAGTGAATGTGGTTTCTTTCCTTTGTTCAAAGAGAAAGTGAATGTGGTTTCTTTCCTTTGTTCCAGGAAAGACAAAACATTTTGCCAGGTCTGAGAAATGTCGTTAGATGCCTCTTTGTACCTCGCAGCTCTTCTTACCACAGTAAATACACAGGAGACCAACCAGATGTGACATGTTGTGGGTCTGGAAACAAAGCAAACTGCCGGATGTTGAGGCCGGTAAAAGTTGCTTCTAGTGCTTTAGAGGTGGTAGACGTGGTCACTGGACATTGGTAAACATCTATGTAGTGTAGGAACACTAGCTCCTCCCACTCACCTCCGTCCCAGACAGCTTTGAAATACAAGACAAAGTTTTACTGTATTTTTCTTTTCATTACAAAACGACAATGACCCCTCTTCATCAAATGTACGTTTAGTATAAAAACTGCTTAAAAACATGATCATGACCAAATGTCAGGTACAAAAAGTGCTAAAATACAAAACCATCAATGTTTCTATAGTTCTGGTGCAGACCTCGGGCCTGAAACAGCTCCCGTACTCCGGGATCTCATGTCACTAAGTCGGCTGAGGTCAACAGACGGGTGAAACTGAAACGCTTTAAAGTGATTCTCAGTCAAAGATCTTCTTCTTTTCTCTAACATTCAAGTTTATGGGTGTTCATATTAAACAAACAGATCTGGGCGTAGCATCAATTTAAGGTTTGAACTCAGTTACAGGCCCAGTACAAGACATCAGAGTACTCTGAAATCCACCACAAGTGGACTTAGACCATTTGGTGAACAACAGTTTGAAAAGCTGGCTGTTCTTTCAAGAGTCCTGTAATGTGACGTAAATATTCCTGAAAGTCTCCCAGTATTCCCGGGAGTTTCAGCACCTGAAGAATCACAGTAACCTGGACAAAGCTTGAAGGTGTTCTAACACTTCTTCAAGGATTTCCTCAAAAGGCTCACCAGTGTTTTCCGGGACAATCCCAGAATATTCCTCACAGATTATAAAGAGTATGATACTGACACTGTTCTAGACTGAGACGACACATCTCAACACAAACCCTTCAGAGTCCTGATGTTCCTCAGGTAACGAAGATGACCAACAAGTCTGTTTGGACGTCCTGGGAACCAGAAATGTTCCTCCACAGTTTTGTCGAGAATTCCACAACATTATTTAAAAAGTCCTCAATAATTCGTCAAAGGTTCAAATAAAATCCAGGAATATTCCAAATGGAGTATTTAGAGATATCCACAGTACTGAAAATTCACTTAGACCTGTTCCAGTTCACAGCTGAACTCACCTCAGTCCTAAACGTGTCTCATTCACGACAGTCGTAGAGACGGCTTTACCTCTGACCGTCAGCTGATCGGGAAGAGGGTTTTCTAGTTTTTACACAGGTAGAACATGGAAGTCTAAAGCATCCAACCTGTTTTCAGTCCCGACAGAAACCAGGATTCAGTCCTAGTCCGCTGGGATTTCTCTTTATTGCAGTTTCCAGGTGTGTTGATGCTGCAGTGCAGGAAGATCCCAGTCTGAAT
>NW_018128340.1:63030-69536 GCF_001952655.1 Monopterus albus
CAGCGTCTAATAGAAAGGTCTGTTCTCTGGTGTCCTCGCTGTGCTGGATGCTCATTGGCCGATGACTGACTACTGCCAGTTCAGGATTGGTCATTAGAAGAAGGTAGGCGGAGTCCTGTTGCACCTGAGTCAAACAGTATAAAGCTTAAAAAGCAGAAACCCCACGCTCCTCATTTAGTGCTCTGATTGGCTGTGCACTTTCTATCAGGAGGCAGAGTCGTGCTATTTGTCAGCTGTTCTAATTGGCTGGATCAGAGTTAACTGGTCAGTAAATATGGGGGGGGGGGGGGGGCACCACCCTCCTCCCCTCCTGACAGCTGGCGTGACTGGTCAGTAGCGCAGGGTGGGCGGAGCTTTGTGTATCCTGAGTGTCTGAATGGAGGAGAGGATTTTCTTCTGGTGGCCTGCGAGGGTCACGCCCACTCTGAGCAGGTCTCTATGGAAACAGACAAAAAAGAGAAACAAGCTGTTTATTAAATGATACACCAAGTCATATTGTAAACGTATTTGAAAACCTGATGAAACGGTCACATGTATAAGTAATGGTGAGTGCGGTGTATCTCACTCGGTGTTGAGCTGTGAGACGATGTCCAGGCTGGTGAACCCGGCCTGCAGGAAGCTCTGCTCGTATCGCTCCATCTTGATGGCTACACCGAGCCGCAGGCTGACAGGGGAGGGGGCACTCGCAGGTCCAACAGAGGGTGGGACGGGCTGAAAGACAGACAAGATTAATGAGAGTGAGTGAGATGGGGGAGGGAGACTCATCCAAGACCAGATCAGCAGGTCCAGACCTGCGGCTCTTCACTGTAAACATGTGAAAGTTTAATCACACAAACAGACGTCGAGGAGACTTTGAAGCTTTTCTGTAGCAGTGAGTTCATGGAGTGCACAGACTCCTAATCCATGTCACTGATGTTTGACATGGTTTCTTACACATTAAAGGAGCATTCCACTGGTTTAGGATTGCCTTTCCATAAAGCTGCTGGACTGGACACAGACACATTAACCACCAGATGGCTGGAGCATTCTGGTGCACCATGAAACTGAAAACATCACAGGACTGATTCTAGCTGAAGCCCTCACATGTGCCTGGTGTGGGCCAAACTACAAAAACACATTTCCCATAATGCACGTCATGGCTAGCCAGTCTCTGCCCAAAGGTAACACAACCCACCTGCCAACACCTCTGAAGATTGCTAGCATGTTACATCTCGTCTGTTTAAAGCCACAGTGTAAAACAACTAGTCTCCATTTAACAGAGGGGAACTTGTCAGTCTGCTGCTCGGCCAGGACCGGACTCTCTGGTGGCTGTGGAAGCTGCTCGGAGCTAACAAACCATCCGGTACATGATCCTGTGACACCGTGAACCGCTGGCTTACTCTTCACTTTCTGTGCCGTTAAACAAACAAGATGTAACATGTTGGTAGGAACGAACCAGGTGCTGCAGGCCTGGGTTAGGATTTCCTCAGGTTTTATCTTGCAGGAACTGAAAACCTGCATCAAACCAGTGGATGGTTGGTAAGAAACAGGCAGACAGACGGCAGGCAGGCAGGAGATAGACAGGAGGTAGGCAGACAGGAAGCAGGCAGCCAGGCAGGAGGTGGTAGGCAGACAGGCAGCAGGCAGACAGGCAAGAGGTAGACAGGAGGTAGGCAGACAGGAAGCAGGCAGACAGGAAGCAGACAGGCAGCAGACAGGCAGACAGACAGGCAGACAGGAGGCAGACAGACAGCAGGCAAACAGACAGCAGGCAGGAAGCTGCTTCACCCTGAGCTCTGCTCCAGGAACATGAACTGCTCTACACCTGCTCGTGTAAACACCTCTGTCTGTGTAAACAACTGTCAATCAAACAGCTGGCTGCCCTGCCAGCCTTTGTCTCTGACCTTTGACCTCCAAACCCACCAGCTGGTGCATGAATGAAATTCCCCAGCTGTCAATCAAACACTCTCCCTCTCTCCTTAACGAGGTGTGTTCTGGGCCTCACCTCGGTGCCTCTGGGTGCGTCACCTTCAGGGATGCCGGGTTGCGAATCAGCCTATCAAGTGCTGCCACCACGTCGCAGAACCTCGGCCGGTTGGCTCGTTCCTTCTGCCAACAGTCCAACATGAGCTGGTGCAGGGAGGCGGGGCACTCAGGGGGCGGGGGCAGCCGGTAGTCCTGCTCAATGGCGTTAATCACCTGAAGGGGAGAGACAGGTGAGAGAGACAGGTGAGAGAAAGACAGGTGCAGACGGTTACATACAAATGTGTTTTTCAGCTACTAAAAAGGGGAAAACTGTTTTTATATATATATTGTATATGTGTGTGTGTGTGTGTGTGTGTGTGCGTGGAGACATCTATAGACCCGACAATGATCAGTCAATTAACAGAAAAATAATCAATTATTGGCAATTATTTGGGTGATCAATTCATTGATATCAAACCTTTGATAGTTCCATCTTCACCAGCGTGAGGCTGTGGCACGTTTTAATTTAATATATTAACCAATTTCAGTGAGTACATTATGCTGTACACTAAAAACAGTGTTTTAAATGGTTTGTTCAGGTTTAAGAATCGCTGAGGTGCATAACGGCTAAAGAAGCACAGATCGTACCTGTTTCAACTCCTGACTTGTCTTTTATTGGACGCGTGTTTGTAAGTCGACCTATTTTTGTTGCAGCTCCGTTGTTGTGTGGTGGTTTTGCTGTTTCAGGATGAACGGTTGCACTGCACCTCTATAAACTGTTTAATAGGTGTCTGTTACTCACGTCCTGGTTGCTCATGTCCCAGTACGGTCCCTGTTTAATAGGTGTCTGTTACTCACATCCTGGTTGCTCATGTCCCAGTACGGTCGTTCTCCATATGACATCACCTCCCACATGACGATGCCGTAACTCCATATGTCACTGGCTGACGTGAACTTCCTGCAGTCAGTCAATAAAATAATGACTTAACAGTTGGCCGATACTTGCATCCACACTGACGACTACTACTGCAAACCTGCAGTACTGGCACTCACCTGTAGGCGATGGCCTCCGGAGCCGTCCATCGAATGGGAATCTTCCCTCCCTGACAAATGAGACGGAGTCAGTTAATGGAAAGATGCAGCTGGCCAGTAAATCAAGATCTAAGCAGATCGTAAATCCTGGGTCTGTAAAAGTTCTGTAATGTGGACAAAGTTTCCTGCTTTGATGAGCAAACAGCAGCTTGTCACAAAGGGGCTTCTGGGTAATCAGGGAGTAACTCGCTAGTTATCAGCTGACCTACCAGGGAGCTGGTGTATGTCGGGTCCGAAGAGTTTTCAGTCAGGAATCTGCTAAGACCAAAGTCAGACACCTGTAAACGCAACACATACACCTGTTCGACTTGATCCACACTCCGGAGTTTTCAAATTGATGCAGGTAGACGAGTGCGGCGCAGGCAGACTGTCTCACCTTGCAGACCAGGTTGGAGTTGACCAGGATGTTGCGAGCTGCTAGGTCTCGGTGGACAAAGCTCATGTCGGACAGGTACTTCATCCCTGCTGCAATCCCACGCAGCATCCCCACCAGCTGGATGGTGGTGAACTGTCCGTCATTCAGCTGTAGACAGACAAGGCCGACAGACAGACAGATAGCGACAGTGAGATGCGGTTAAACAAAAGGAGGTGGAGCTGTTATTGGGGCCCGTCTCACCCTCAGGAAGCTGTCGAGCGCTCCGTTCTCCATGAACTCGGTGAGGATCATGACAGGACAGGAAGTGGTGATGACACCCTCCAGGTGGATGATGTTGGGGTGCTGGAACTGACCCATGATGGATGCCTCCGACAGGAAGTCCCGCCTCTGCTTCTCCGTGTAGCCGCCCTTCAGAGTCTTGATAGCCACGTAGTTCTCCTTCCTGCCCGGAATCCTCAGCCGACCACGGCACACCTCACCAAACTCACCTGGACGGAGGGTTTGGTCATAAAAATATCGTCTTAATTAAAGAACACACCTGTCCAAACTCACCTGGACAAGTACATTGAGCACTTATCAAGGATACAATTGTTATAACGTACCCAAATATTACGACTCACCTGGACAGGTGAGTCTGACCAGATATGGCTTTTTGATGATATTTTAATAAATATGATTCACAACACTTCACCTGAGTTATGGTCATTAAGTTGCCATCAACATTACCTAATACCCGTGTCCAGACTCACCTGGACAGGTAGGTTAGGAGGTTTTCTTTAGATTTATGACCAGTAACCTGAACATCTGTCCACACCACATCATTAGTTGTTATGATGATTTTCAGCTGTAACAACTGGAGCTATGATGGAAACCGTAGCTGCTGAACTAAAAAAGGTAAATCCTGATGTGGTAGTGATTTTCAAAGAGCCTTAAATCGTGAACTGGACTCAGCAAATCGAACAGGAGAGACTAAAGAGACGAGACACGCAGGAAGTTCATTTAGTTCCCTAAAGAGAGAACGGTAGAGCACCGAGGACCAAACCATGAGGAACCCACATCCAACAGCAGCTAATGAGGTCACACCGTCAATAAAAACAACTTGAGGAGCCAATCAGAGCCCAGCCGAACCACAAACACCAGCCTGGTTCTGATCCAATAAACCAGACTGATGTTTTAATACTGGAGTGGTGTCATGTTGCTTTAAGGCTCATCAGCACATACCAGCACTTCCACACCTCACACAACACTCCCACACAGGTGGGGTGTGCTGGTGTCCAGTTACATCCCATTAATGTCACGGCCAGAGACGACTACTGTTTCACTGGTTACACACAGGTTCAGCCAGTCTCCTGTTTACTTCTAATAAACCAGGATTCATGTTGGAGAACAAGTTAATGTTTTTACAGCATGAACACAGATTCCCCCGACGATGGGAAACAATGTTCTGCCTCTGAGGTCAAAGGTCACAGACTCACCTGGCGGACTTAAATACAGGTTCATGTGTTTTGACTCTACAGAAATGGTTCAGCACTATCAAACTCTCAGTTTTAGGGTTTCCCTGACACTAAAACATCTGATTAAGACTTTAGTCTGTGGATTTCTAGAACAGTTCACCAAGATACTGAGCAGACTCCTGAGTTCCCATAAGTCTCTGCTAAATGTTCCCGTATTCCTGTGTCCTAATAAAATCCTGTCCAGGTTCCTTGGTGCTAAGACATTTCTAAAAAGCCTAGCTGTTATAAATCCATAAGAGGCTCCTTAAAAGGCTTATAAGTCCCACAGACCCTAGACTACAATGGTTCTGAAATCCTCCAGAAGGTTCCCCAAAGGTTCCTGGATTCTGTAAAAGTTCTTCAAAGGGCTTCTCAAGGTTTTTCTTAAAAACATGAAACGGTTCCTAAAAACATTTCTGGGCTGATTAAAGTTTATAAAATTCCTTACAGAGTTACTATACAGATTCCTAGATTCATCTGAAAGGTTCCTGATAGGCGCCCGGACAGCCGAGCGGGTTTGACAGCACAATAGTGTACACGTGCACACTGCCCGTGCACCAACACCAAGGTGTTGCCCCCCTCTCTCTATCCCTGCCTCCCCGTTTCCCATCTGCCTCTTTGCGACCCTCTGCATGATACAGGCCAAAATGTTCCACAGAGATTCTCCACTGAGGTCAAAGGTCACAGACTCACCTGGCAGACTTAAATACAAGTTTGTGTGTTTTGACTCTACAGAAATGGTTCAGCACTATCAAACTCTCAGTTTTAGGGTTTCCATGAAACTAAAACATCTGATTAAGACTGGCAGCTGAGCGGGTTCGACAGCACAATAGTGTACACGAGCACACTGCCCGTGCACCAACACCAAAGTGTTGCCCCCTCTCTCTATCCCTGCCTCCCCGTTTCCCATCTGCCTCTCCACGACCCTCTGCATGATACAGGCCAAAATGTTCCACAGAGATTCTCCACTGATGTAAACAAAGGAGCTGTTTACCAATGTTGTGGGTTCCTAAAAGGTTCTTTATGCCCTAAGTTTGAACCTGGTTACAGCAGACACAGGTGACAGGTGGGTTACCTGCGCCGATCACCTCCTCTATCTTCACGAAGGAGGCGTCGATCTCTTTGGCAAACTCCCTCACTGCCTCGTTGGGGTCCTCGTAGGTAAACGGGTCGATGTACACCTTCATCGCTATGACAACACCACCACACCATCACCATCATTTAAATCATTTAAATCATTGAAACCTGATGAAAACTAAGATCCACTCACTCTGTCCCATCTGGTAGTGTCCGGTCCTGTCGGCGACCTCGGAGCTGTTCTTTCTCCTGCCGATGGACAGACGGGTAACAGTCAGACAGTCAGGTAACAGTCAGACACACAGATGGGTAGCAGTCAGTCAGTCCGGTAACAGTCAGACAGACAGACAGATGTGTAGCAGTCAGTCAGTCGGGTAACAGTCAGACAGACAGACAGTTGGGTAACAGACAGTCAGGTAACCATCCTACAGACACAGACATCCTTTCCCCACACGCCCTCCCCCTCTCCCCCTCTGTCTCTCAGGTATGCCATTATCTGCCGGTATCTCTCCCTCTCTCTCCCT
>NW_018128340.1:69873-71514 GCF_001952655.1 Monopterus albus
ACCCTCTTTCTCTCGCTTACCGGTAACAGTACACAGCGACTATCGCCACGGCGATGAGCAGCAGTATCCCCATGGCGACGAGCACTCCTGTCAGCAGCAGCTGAGAGTGACCCCCCCCTACGAGAGCAAACACGTAGATAAACACAAACTGTTGACTTTATAACGACGGTCTGTCTCTGTCGTGGGTTTTATCCAGATCAGCTTCAGGCCACAGTCACAGAGCAAGTTTACGTTTTATCTTCTTTTTTAAAACTTTCCTCCTACTGACATAAAAAAACTATTAAAATGTGTGAAAAATAAAAATAGATGTTATTCAAATATAAAAAGAAAGAAGAGGGAAAACTAAGTACAACCTAAAAGGACGAGTCTGTATTATCTGTATAAACAGGAGAACGTACACAAACAGTTTTAGCACCTTTTCAGGAAACTGTTGAAGAACCTTTTGTAAAAAGGGGAAACGTTGTGTTCAGCCCATGTTATTAAAGACACACAACGCTACCATCAGCTTGGCTCCTGTACATCAGGGTGATGCACTGCTGCTGTATACCGTTTGCATGATGTCACATATGACATTGTACATATAAGTAACACATGACCTACAGCGTAGCGCGACCTGACGGCTGCCCAGACGCACTGTCGGACTCTTAGTACAAATACCTAACATGGTATAGAGGGAATGTGCACCGTCTTTCTCTCTCTGTCTGTGAATTTACCAGGATTCAGTTTCACTAAGGTCAGAAATCCAAGAGAGCGACAGTCAATCACCCCCTCAACATTACACACCGGAATCAGATGTGTTCCGGACTCGTACCATCAGGTTTGGTGCTGAAGCTGACTGGCGCGCTGAACAAGCCGTATCCAGCCTGCGAGCGAACACGGACCTGCACCTGGTACTGCACCGCCCGCTGCAGCCCCGTCAGCACCACCGAAGAAGACCTGGTGGAAACGTACTGCCACTGACCCGCCTCCTCACCATCCTGAGGAGGATGACATCAGTAATTACATCACAGCCCACGGCTCAGGCCTGTGTGTGTGTGTGTGTGTGTGCGCGCGCGTCTGTACCCTGGGGCTGTAGCGGAGCTGGTAGTCCAGGATGTGGTACTGGTTCTGCAGAACTGGGACATTCCACTCCAAAGACAGACTGGTCTCTGAGGCCGCTGCCCTCCTCACTCCGGACACTGGAGGAGGAACTACACACAAACCAACAACAACAGTTCATGTGTACTGTCCTGGTAGTAAAACGTCTGTGGAGATATCAGGTCCTTTCAGGTGGACTTCAGTGGAACCAGTTTAGACTGAAAGGCATGATGGGAAATGTATTTTGTACCATCTCTGCTGGTGGTGATATTGACCCTGTCAGAGGCTGGTTCTGACTGGCTGAGCGAAGAGACGCCATTGAGTGATTGGACGGTGAAGATGTACTTGGTTTGTGGGTGGAGCCCCCAGACGACGACCCGCCGCTGTGTCAGCCCTCGCTGCGCCGGCCGGTACAGAACGCTGTCATCACATGCAGAACAGGAGTTGACCAGTCCCTGAAGAGGAGACAGAAGGGGGCGGAGTCAGGACACAGGAGACTGGACTAACTTCTACTAATAATCTAACTGGACTAACTGGTGTCACTGGTGTACCTTGGCTGTGGTA
>NW_018128340.1:71578-73347 GCF_001952655.1 Monopterus albus
ACTCCAGAGTCAGCGTGGTGTCGTTGATCTGGCTCACGATGGAGCGCGGAGCAGAGGGGGGGCCTGAGGGGGGTCAGAGGTTAGAGGTCAGGACAGACAAACACTGGCTGGATGAGGGTTCGGCTCTGGGTTCAGACTTATGGGTAAAGTCAAGAAAAGAAAACAGCCAACAAACAGAAAGCCTGACTGTTTTTCTCTGACAGACCTCAGCAATTTTCATTCCTCTGTAATTAGTTTTCCTTTGTCTCGCTCGGTTTTCTGTCTCTTTCATTTGCATTCTTTGTTTTCGGCCGACTGATCAAGGACCCCATAGATAAGACGTTTCTACTTCCACACATACATCTGTGAAACCTGAAACCTGTGTGTGTGCGCAGGTACGACCCTGAAATTACAAGACACACACACACACACAGAGATAATGAGCCTATTAATTTGGCCTAATTGTTGCTGCCTGGGGGCGAGCTGCTGTGGAGGGGTGAGCTGCTGTGGAGGGGTGAGCTGCTGTAGAGGAGTGTGTGGAGCTGGTGTGGAGCTGTGTGTGGGGCTGCTGTGGAGGGGCGTGTGGAGCTGCTGTGGAGGGCGTGGGGAGCTGCTGTGGAGCTTCTAGCAGACAGGTCCAGTGTGTGTGTGTGTGTGTGTCCATGTGGCGACTTTACAGGACCTTTTCAACAGCTTTAAAATAGCACAGGATGTATGTGTGTGGTATTAAAGGGGCATTCCACCACATCTACACATGTAGCTCAGTGGTTTGTTCTCAGTAGAAACAACCCCATCATGTCGCCTGTCACCCATAATTATATTTACTACACAGTGCACTGTCCGCCATTTTATTTGTGTGTAAATCCACCGCTGCACAGTGCGCCCACATATTCCACAGAGCAGTGTCCATGCTAACAATCCCACAAAGCAGCGTTTTGGAGATGTGGCTGTTTATCCAGGTGCACTGTGGGAAGGAGCCAGTGTTTTGACCCCTACCAGACAGTAAAAGTCAGGACATCTCCACCAAAGAAAGACAGAAAGACCCTTGAGATAAATTTGTGATACTGAGCTTTATAAATAAAATCTCACTTGAAACAAAATGAAAGCAAAAGAAAGTAGAAAGAATAAAAAACAAAAAAGAAACAAAGGAAACTCAATGAAACAAACTCAGTCTTACGGGTGCAGGCAGCGTGTGGCGGGGCGGAGGCGGCTCCATGGTAACCAGAGAGACACGGAAAATGGGATCGGCGTCTTGCTAAAGGCTGGACACTGGCTACCCCCCCCAGGACCCAACCCCGCCTTAAACTGACCTGACGGACAGGCTGGAGAGAAAGAGCGCAGTTAGCATTAGCATTAGCATCTCAAACCGTTCTGTACCTCCTGACATATTCCTACAAACACACACTGTAGTTTACTCACTAAAGACCAAATGTGGATTCATCCGCTGCTGAAAATAGTCCCTCACAAATTCACTACTTTCTCCTGTTTAATAAAAACTGAACTGAGCAGATGTTTTAGGAAACTAATGAGTGTTTTGTTTCTAATGAAGCTATCTAGTTGTGAGGTGTTTCAAAGATTCACATCTTTAGTGAGAACAAATGGGCTTGGAGCTGAGAGCCACAGACAGGAAGTGTTGAGCGACGGACACATGAGGTTTGTGGACAATAAGAACAAATGTGCAGCAGCAGACGTGTCCTCGCTGGTGAACAATCGTTTAATGGAGTCAGGATGAGAAACATCAGAGAGAGAGGGATGAGGGAGGAGTGCAGCCTCGTGCAGACAATGAGACA
>NW_018128340.1:73375-83594 GCF_001952655.1 Monopterus albus
TCAGCAGGATGTGGAAAGTGCTGCCATGATGTCAGCACCACGATCCCCTGCCAGGCGTGTGAGCATCTGACACACACACCCAGTCTCTGAGGGAGCGTTGGCAGCTGGAGTTAACCTCTGAACTTTCCACTCAGCCTGGCCTTTACCTCACCCCCTCCCTTCTGAGTCCACGGGGTTAACCAGAAGCAGAGGCGACCCATGGCCGGCGTTCCCGCTGCAAAGCTTCCTGGTTGCCGTCAGCTGACCTCTGACCTCACAGAGAATAACAGGAAGCCTCGACAACCAAACTATGTGTCGCCTCTCTGCTGAGGTTGTCTGACTGTGCTAAAGAATGCAGCCATCTCATCCTGAATGGAGCCGGTGCAGAGACATGAACCCAGCGAGACTCCATCACATGCACGGGCACATCCCTGTTGGATCACTTCAACCTGAGCCTGTAGCTCGACCGTCTACCTTCTGATGCAAGAGAAACAGTTGTCTCTGAGATAACTGTCCACCATTACACAGTGAGCTCAGTATAATAAACCTCTGTGCAGCGTTTTGGTGTCAGTGGCTGTGTTTCTCCAACTGGACTTCAGTGATCTGGACCTGGAGCTGCTCAGACGCTGAGAGCTGCTGAGATGCTGCTCTCAGTCTGACAGCCACTCAGAAAAGACAGAAAGATCACCCCGAGAGGAAACAACTTCAGCCAGGTGACATCGCTTAATGACTAAACAAGGAACTAAATTAGTGAAGAGATAAAAACATAAGAGAAATGAAAGGAAGCGCAATGTTTCTGTAATAATTAAACAAAAACTAATTAATTAAGTTATATTTAGGCCATAGCTACGTGTTCAGACTGAAGGGAGCTGAGCTCGACTCGTCTGCACAGCATCACTGTCGACAACTCCTGCTCTTTCTCACCTACTGTTTCTCAACACAAAATTATATCGATATGAAACATGAACTTGACATCAAAACACAAAAACAACACAATTAAAACAGAAAACCGTGGAGCTCCGACTCCCCTCCTCTGGTTCACGTCTTCCTGTGCCAGTGAAGTTTAACACCAACTCTGTTCACATTTCTTCCCTCTCGGCCTTTTTTTCCACCAGACTGTCGACACGTCTCAGCCTCTAACCAGCTCCAGCTCCTCTCAGAGTAAACTGCCGCCCTCTGTTTACACTGTGTGTTCACAACACCAAGAATTTTAAGTGCTGACAGTGACACCGACGATGCTTTTACTTCGTAAACTCAAAGACAGACTTGGTTAAATAAATGATGGTGGGAGTGGTGTGTGAGTTGTGTCTGGAAAGCATTCATGTCTCAACACGTCTTATCAAAGCCAGTCTCAGGTCTGTGGTCTTGTAAGAAAACCCTCGTCGTGGTTGATGGATCCAGGTCTCCAGATACTCTGATTTATATCAAAATAGGAGGCACGACTTCCAAGTTAAAGTCCATTTGAGGCCACAGAGTCTCATCAAAGCGGGTCAAGGTCTGTAAACAAAGCTCAGTCGTCACATCTGGTCCTTGTGTCTGACTGAAGTCTGCAGCCAAGACTTCAACTCTGACAGATTTAATCAGAAAAGCCCAAATGAAGTAAATGAAGGTGATTTATTTTGAAATTCTCACCTCGACACCACACATCGGTCTCACCCGCCTCGTATCCGGGGCGACAGGCGCAGCTGGACGTCGGCTGTCCCACCCACTGACCATCTTCACCGCAAAGCATGCTGGGAGGTCGTGACTGCTCTCCGGGCGGCGTGACGGCATTCTCCACACACACACCCTGAGCCTGCAGCACACACACATTTGAAAGCAGTTTCAGAATTAAAGCCTCTAAACAACAGAAACTGTGGCAAACTACAGGACCTTTACTTTGTGAACTTCAGAAGGAAGTTGTACTTTTTAAAGTAAGTGATGAGGCTTTTATTTTGTAAAACAAATTGTAAAGCAAAGAAACAACACTAGTACTTTGTAAAGGACGTTATGTACTGATTTCACTTTGAAACAACACCACAGAGGTGTTTTATTAAATCGGCAATGTTTCCTCGAGTATGGTGCTGGGTACTGAACCCTGCTGTTGCCATGGTTACCTGCTCCACCAGAGAGTGTGGGATGGTTTCAGGGAAGGAGGCGAAGGCGCGACGAAGGGGCGGGCACTTCCTGTAGAAGACCCGTACAGACAGCAGGGCCATGCAGGCGCCCTGGCTATGGAAGGCCAGGTAGAACCCCGCCCCTCGCAGCTGCTCCAGGCGCAGCAGTTTAACGTTATAGCGCCGCTCACCGGCACGGCGCTCGCCACCGCTCTGCAGCAGGTAGTCGGCAGCGACCGTGGCGACTTTGGTGTACGGGTTCTCCATCCAGGCCGGATGAGTGGGCGTGGCCTCATCGGTGTCCGACTGGTAGTAGTAAAGGTTGAAGGTTTCTTTACAGTGACGCTGGTTCAGACCGGAACACTCCATCATGGTGAACCTGGAGGAACACGTTCAGGATCGATCGGGTTTATCTTATCTATAGGTTTTATCATTGATTTCACTTTAATCAGTTTTTCATAAACAGCTTTTTTCAGTGATGAGCAAGTTTTATTTTTCCAAAAATCAAGAATGCATGACAGCCTTAACCACTTAGCCGGTGCTACATGCAGTGAGCCGGGGTTAGCATTAGCATTATCTGTCAGATCAACCAACCGGATCTCGACATAGAGCGTGGTCGCTGCCCTCCGCCGGATCCAGCGCGTCCTCAGCCAATAGGAGGACGGACTGTTATCAAATCAACCAACCGGATCTCGACGTAGAGCGTGGTCGCTGCCCTCCGGCGGATCCAGCGTGTCCTCAGCCAATAGGAGGACGGACTGTTGGGCGTGCAGATCTGATAGGTCCGCACACTGTTGGACTCGTCGTCCAGTCCACTCAGTTCTTCCCACTGCAGAGACACAGACTGTTTATAGCATTCTTCAAATGTTAGCTGCAACTACCAGGCTCCTGTTTGCTGTGTGAGTACCTCTGGGTCATCGGCAGGATGATTTGTCCATCGGAGGTCGGATGTTTCCAGCTTGGTGTTCATCAGCACCTCTGAGAGACAGACAGGCAGACTCGGTCAGACAGGTACAGACACAAACACAGGTGGAGAGAGGTGCTTTTCTCTTGTGATGGAGCAAAGCTAACGATTTCTGCCTGATTCCAGTCTTTGTGTTAACCTAAGCTAAACATGACCTGGACCTAAAGACCTAGTGGTCCTCAACATTGTCTTCAAGAATAATGTGAACCTCCCCGAGAACCTTTACAATGTCCTCAAAAAGCACTTGAACCTTTGAAACATCCTGGAGATCTACTGCAACCTCCACCAGGATCCTTAAACCCCCTAAAACACCTTATATAAATGTCTGAGTACCAATGCGACCCCCAAAAGAATCTCTGAAAACCTTTGAAACCTCCTCAAGATCCTTCAAAATCTGCACAAGAACCAGAAGGACCTCATCAAGAACTCCAAACCTCCTAAAATCCTTTTAACCCTCTTCAAACAGCTGATACCTCCTCAAGAACTGCAACCTTCACAAAAATGTTTGAGAAACACATTGAATGTCTCAGAGAACTCATGAAAGCCCCACAAAAACCTCTGAAACTTGAAACAACTGGAAAACCTTCTTGAGGACCATCAGTACAGTCCCTCCTGGGTGACCCTGAACTTCCTGAGGGATCTGTGGGCCCTCTTCACAGCCCTCTCCAAACAACATGCTGAGTTTTTGTCTTTGAGCTTAAAAACAATTTCAGTGGTTAAAATAAAAGCTCCAGAACCCTTTAAAGCGGTCGCTGATGGGGAACCTGACAGAAACCACAGCAGAGAGCTTCACAGAGAGAAACTCAAACCACAGACCCCCAGTGCTGAGCTCTCACTCTGCAGAGAGTGAGGACGGGTGAAGAAGACCAGGCTTAACTCTGACACACACTTGAAATACTGCTGCATATCAGAAATATCAGCCATGAATAATGTCCTGCCGTCAAAGCTGTGAGAGGGAGACTGGGAAGGCTTAACCCCGACACACAACCACAGGGAAACACCCGGACTGCTCTCCAGCCGTCCCTCTTTAGGCCTCTCGTTGTCAGACCGTCAGGGCTCAGCCGGCAGCTCCAGACACTGGTGTGATACAACAGGCGGTGCTGTCATTTTATGCTAAGTGCGTTTAGCAGCTCGTGGTCAAACGCTCTTGCTGTTGTCCTTAAAGTGCAGTACAACATTCAAGTCTGAACCCACTCGTCCATGCAGCCCTGACAGGATGAACGTGTCACAGTATGAGACCAGGCTCCAGACACCGGGTGTTTCCATCCACGTGCTTTTATGTGTTTTCAATGTGTGGATAAAAACCCCGAGTAGCAAACAGAAAGAAACTGAATGACCACTGATTGTTCCAGCTGGTCTGAGGTGGCTGTGGAGGTGAAAGGGAAACAGACTGGTCATGTGACTCTTCCTCAGGTGTGTGTGGACCTTCCTCACATTATGAGCTCCTTCACCATCTCATCCCAGGTTTAATGGCACCGACTGGACAATCAGTCAGCTCAGGTTCACACAGCAGCCTCATCCCTGGTTTAATAGCACCGACTGGAGAATCAGTCAGCTCAGGTTCACACAGCAGCACGGTGAAGACAGGACTTAACATCCGAGCTTCCTGTGGACAGAACCGTGAACCCCGGTGTCGGAGCTGCTGTCAGTTTACACCACACGGCGTAAAGTTGTGACTGACTGCCCCCACAGACCCAGAGGTGATGTCTGGTCCTGCAGGCGTGGACTGATACGACAGCAGTGATCTGCTTTACCAAGCAGAGAGCCACGTTCCTCAGCTGCTGCCGAGCGGAACCACGAAATGGCTGCTTTCCCTTTCTACACGCTGTAATTACACAACCATACACACACACACACGTACACCAACACACACTAACAAGCTCTTTAATTCTCCTTGACATATTATTTAAACAAGAAGTGACTGAGGCAATGAGAGGACCAGGAAGCACTGTGTGTTTGTGTGTCGGACGTCAGGTCGGGGTGTTTCACACCACTACAGACTATTAATCCAGTTACGAGTTGACAAAGTGTGACTGACATGAATTAAGGTTCACACTCCTACACACTACTACACACTACGATGAACGTCCTTCTACAGCTGCTGACACATCTTGGTTTTAAACCATCACTGTGAGGACGTTTCTACACTGTGAACAAACGTCTGTGGGGACATTTAGGGTTGGGGGGGGGGCATATTATGTAAATGAAGGTCCTCACAAAGGCAGTGTGTGTTTGTCTGTGTGTGTCCTCTCTGGTTGCTTCCACACAGGATCATCACACACTCGTGTAACTGATCTCCAGCAGCACCTGAGCACCTCACTGATCTCAGCTCGTGCCGACGCCGCAGGCTGTGATGTCATGGTGATGTCATGTCATGTGATCAGGGCTGGTATTCAACCTGAACACCTTCATGGTGCCGACAAAGCACACAAACAAGGTCAGGTTTAGAAACAAGATCAATGCTGAAGCGCTGCAGTAAAAAGAACGTTTAGTCGTCCAAAAGAAAAGTTGAACCAGGCTCGAACTTCTACTGCAACATCAGACCGAGCTGGCAACACACACACAAACACACATTATTGGAGGACGGCTGGGTTTACCTCACAAACAAAGACCAGTTCACACTGGGAAACTGGGACGAGTTCCCAGTTAGAACGGCTGTGTCAGTTTACCAGTGTGTCTGGGAGCAGCCTCATGGTGGAAACAAGGCCGACTGAACCGCCTGAGGCCTAACTGGACTGTCCAAGGCCCGACTGAACCACCTGAGGTCTGACTGGACCGTCTGAGATCTGACTGGACCGCCTGAGATCTGACTGAACCGTCTGAGATCTGACTGGACCGTCTGAGGCCTAACTGGACCGTCTGAGATCTGACATTTTCAAACTATACTCAACCCGACTTCACTTTTAAAACTGCAGGTGAACTCCTAATCAGCTTTTTACACACACAACAAAGGACTGAGGGCAGGAAGGAAGAGGAGACCATGACACCGAGCGATGCACCGGGACCAGCAGAGGCTCCTGTTACTGCTGCAGGTTCAGTGAGAAACACAGGGCCTCATCCAGGAAGATCTGCTCTAAACCTCCCAGGTTTGTCCAGATTCTAGAGACTCTGGACCAGAGTCTGTGTCCTATTAGTTACTGGTCCACATCAGGCTCTGTTCATGACTCATACGACAGGTCTGCACCACTGGGGAAGTCCATTTGTAACTCAGAGAAAACAGGGAGGCCGAGCTCCACCTGTTGTGACCACTGTGACAGACCTGACGTTAGGTTTATTGTCAGTAATCTCTGACTGCTAAGGGAAAGCTGAGTTCCAGTCTAGAGCCACCATGTTGGGGCCTTCAGCTGGACCTGGCTCATCACACACAGCCTGCACGTTTACATCAATGAGGAGAGGCTGTGAAACCTTTAGAGACGTCCACCCAAGTAATAATAAAACAAGGAGCCTTACTTTAACTGCAGTTCAGATGATTTATTTAGCGGATGCTAAAGCTAACAGCACCAGATCGTCATCAACCCATTTCAACATCTCCGTTCTCACCCTGTTCTCACTAGGTCACTACTCACAGCCTCCTTGGATGTAGGGAAGTGAAACTGACCCTGACTGGGTGGGCGTCCAAAGACCCCAGAGACGATGACCAGGGGTGTCTGGATCAGGTCTAGACAGGAGCGGGTCTAGGAGCGGGTCTAGGAGCTGGTCTAGGAGCTGGTCTAGGAGCTGGCTCAAGCTGTTCTCACCGTCTCTGACTGACTGCCCCTTTCTTCCAGATCTCCTCAGCCCTTTAGACACCAACTCTCTTTTCCCTGATGGTTTCAAGCCTAGACCTCCAACATCAAGAGACACATGGCGTCTGATGTGCTGCATGCACACGCAGGTTTAGAGGGACATGGTCCCTATAGGGCACGTGCACGGCCGTGTGGCTCCTCAGCGCACAGCACAGTGACAGGGACGAGAGTCGACCACAGAGGGTCCAGCAAACCAGTCCACATCACCTCAGTGTGTCTGCGGGTCAGACGCTGCACACACACGCTCGGGCCAGATGTCTTGTATAAACATCCCGCCAGTGTTGTCCTGGTCATGCACTCTCATCAGCACGTGCACTGTTTACAATGCGAGTGTGTGGTCTCATGCGGCGACTCGGCCTCTAGTGAACCTGCCACTACAAACATCAGTCTGCAGGGCGTTGGGACCAGAACCCTGGAGACCTGGACACCAGACACAGCCCGACTGGACTCGCCTGGACACCAAGAGCTGAAGGAAACAATCTACTTCAGATTGACATTAAGACTCGGCCGTTCTGCACCAACTGTCAAGGTGTTTTCAGTCTCAGAGCTGATTGGACGGTTTGTATGTGAACCTGGCCAATCAGATCTCTGGTTGGTTCGCCTTGTTGATACACCTGTATCGACCCCACCTCCACACAAAGACGTCTGGGAGATAAGGAACTGGTTCTGCAGAGAAACGTGTCCCATGATGCAGTTTGACCTGGAACATGGACACGTCCACAGCACCGTGCTGGAGCAGTGTGTCCAGGTGTGTTCAGCCCTGGAGGGGGGGGTCAGCCCAGGTGTGTTCGGCCAAGGTGTGTTCGGCCCGAGCGCCTAATGCTGACTCAGTGCTGAACAGCTATTAAACCTCCACAGAGCCAATCAACAGATTAACCAACGTGCACTTCACATGCAAATCCCTTCACACGGTCAGAAACTCAACCCAGCAGCTTGAAAGGGATTTGTGCACGGGAGAGAAAGGGACAATAAGGAGAGAGAGGGGTGGGGAGAGAGAGGGGTGGAGAGAGGTTGTCCTTGTGTGGCCGAGGGTTAAAACCAGAACAAAGAGCCGGAGCACGGAGACAATATGGAGACACACCCACTGGGACCAGTTAATGCTCTAAACACACTGGAGTGAATGGAGGGATCATTAGCATCCAGTACCCAGGTCCTTCAGTAAAAGTACTAATACCTCACTGTAGAAATACTCTGTTACAAGTTCTACACTGAATGGTACACAAGTCAAAGTATAATGAGGACACTGTACTTTAAGTATCATAAGTAAAAGTACTGCATGTAGAACGTGTTACTGTACTTTAAGTATCACAAGTAAAAGTACTGCATGTAGAACGTGTCCCCTGTATTTAGAGTGTTATAGGACATTTATCTGATGTTTGACTGATGCATTTCTCTCCCGGAGCGAAGACGCTGTGTTGTTTCCATTCTTTCACGTGGCGCTGCCGCTAACGACAGCTTCATCATGGACTCGTCTGGAGGCTGCTGTCTGATCAATCGATTGATTGGCTGGAGAGAAACATGGTCACAGTGAGCTCAGACAGTTTCGTTGTGCCAGATGTTAAACCACCAGATGTTACAGTCGCTCAGGAGTTATTCAAACAAATCACTTCAGTCTTATTTATCAGGCAGTTTGATCTGTGACCAGTCGTCATGTGGTCTGGTAATGATCTGAACCAGTAAAGACCCGGTAACTGCAGTAGAGAGTACACTGTGTCCCCCTGAGACGCAGTGAAGAACAGGGAGGTGCAATGAAAACACTCAGGTAAAGTCCAAGTACTTTAAAACCGAGGTATTTGATTTACTGACAGAAGATTAATGGGCAACAAGTGAGTAAACGTTTTCTCAGAGCAGAATGTTTCAGTACACTGGGACTGTAAGGACACGAGTTCACCTCGGACAGTTTCATTCACTGAACAATCAATCGATTATTAGCGACAGTGACTATCAGACGTATTGATAGTGTCAGTGATAGCTGGCTGCAGCCTGACAGCTCTGCTACGATGGAACCATAATAACCAGTGTAAAAACAGATCAGATCCTGGTTCCAGCCTCCTCCTCACTCGGTTTACTCACTGCTGGTTCCTCCTTCTGTCTCACTTTGTCACATTTTGTTAATCGTTTTATTGATTCACCAACTTTTCCTTCTCAGATTAAAGTAGAAACTTGATGTGGAGACTCTTAAACTGACTCTCAGGCTTGTTGTGCACAGATTAAAAACCACGTGGATGGAGACGCTGTGGTTTGTTCACGTGGTTCAGGAGGTTGGACACATCAGGACGGAGCCGTTCACCTGCCCTGGTCTCACCTGAAGCTTGTCTCTGTGAGGACACAACTTCGTTGTCTCTGATTCCTTTGTTTTCTTCTTCTGTTCTTAAAACGCCCCCAGTGAAAACACCAGGTCTCCACAC
Source organism: Monopterus albus (assembly GCF_001952655.1). Taxonomy (NCBI): domain Eukaryota; kingdom Metazoa; phylum Chordata; class Actinopteri; order Synbranchiformes; family Synbranchidae; genus Monopterus; species Monopterus albus. The sequence continues at coordinate 82,608 of NW_018128340.1, forward strand.
TCGGTGGTTTTTGTTTAGATAAAACTCACCACATCTTTAAAAGATATTTAAGGACTAACACAGAGTTCGGCTGATGTCTCACCCTGTTTCTGGTCTTTATAAAAACCTGACCTCGGTCAGGACCCTGATGTTTCCAGTTTGGTCCCAACAACTGAACCCAGCTCTAAACGTTACATCTGAAGTGAAACTGCGGGACATGCTCATGTGTTTGTTGCTGAAACAATTAATTAATGATTATTGAAACTGATGTGATTAATTTTCTGTAAACTGACTTTGTTGTCAACACCGGTAGAGGAACAGAGCTGCAACAGAACCACACACGTTCGATTCCTGGACTCATGTTTCAGTTTCAACCAGACTCCACTCAAACTCGTCCATTTCTGTCTTTACTGGCTTCACTGGTTAGAACTGGTTCTATCTGATATCTGAGGCTGTGGTGAACAAAACAATGCACCAGTATTACTTCAGTAACAGTACAGAGGTTCACTGCAGCTGTAGTTGGTCACAGTGGAACCAATTTACCTGATTATTAACAATCATTATTAATGCTGTGCACCATGTCCAGTGAGCCCGTCTGTCCAGGTAGAACCAGAACCCGCTGCTGTCAGACACAGGTACTACAGTAAAACTACAGTAAAACTACAGTACTCTCCTCTGGAAGCAGGAGGATCAAGTGTCAGAACATCAGAAAACTCCAAACACCTTCAACCGGCTACTTCAGTGAGACAAACGGGACAGATGTTCAGTTTTCTGAGCGTGTGAATTGATTAGGGTCAATCAGCAGATTAATCAATAAACACACAATCAGAAGTGGACGGCTCTTACTGGCTGTGTCCTATCGATTATGTTATTGATCTTAAGTGAAGTGGCAGGAAACACGGACACAAAGTCTGACCCAAGCTATCGATGACTACGGCGGCTGGCAGGGACAAACTTACCTTCGTCGGCCCCGCAGCAGCTCAGCAGCAGCAGCGGGAGGAGGAGCAG
>NW_018128340.1:83650-97498 GCF_001952655.1 Monopterus albus
AGGCCCGCCCCGGGGCCGCGGGGGCCTCCATCTGCTCCTGCACCAGCAAATCCACGCCCGACCAGACCCGAACCCCGACCAGTCCCCGCGTCTGTCCACAGCCGATCAGCCCTATCGATCACCGATCAGTGAACATCAGCTGGGCTCGATCTTGGCCGGCCGCGCGCGCCTCATGGGGGCCCAGAAGTTAAGAAAAGATGTTAAAGTGACTTTTAGTGCGGAGTTAATCCGTGTGACGGAGGTGGAGAGTCCTCCACCTGGGAGCAGAGGTTTCCAGGGTGGAGCAGAAAAATGATTTAAAAAACAGAAAAGCTGGTGAAAAGCTGGAGACCAACTCCTCGACTCTTTCCAGAGGTTTTCCTTCAGCTCCACTCCTCCTCACGACTCCCCTTCATCCCTTCATTCTGCCTCTTTTCCTCCACTTTCTCTCCTCTCTGTCGGCACTTTTTCCTCCAGGACAGAGGAGCGGGGCGCGGCTGCCTCTGAGGCCCAGAGAGGAGCTCTGAGAGGCGGCCTGGCGAGTGGAGAGGGGTCGGTGGACGGCTGGAGAGTGGAGTGGAGGTTAAACACACGAATGCGTAGATACACTGGGGTGAAGCACGCACTCACAGGGCAAGAAAATCCAGACCAGTCCGAGCTCCAGGTGTCCCTGTGCTCCCAGTTTGTTCCTGCTTCCCAGCGAAAACCAGCGGAGGAAAAGTTGGGACAAAGCAGCAACTTCTCTGTCTGCAGGAAAACAGAAGGCCCCGCCCCCTTCGCCCCACAGAGGCTGTGATTGGCTGCGGCGGGCGCCGGGCCGCCGGAGGGGCGGGTGGAGAAACAACCAACACACAGGCCTGTAAATAAACCGCTGCAGTAAACATCAACACACAAGTGACAGAAATAAAACACATTTAGAAGGAAAGGCTCCAACAGACGGACTCAGTGTTTGACCCGTTTTAAAACCCACTACGTGTCTTTTTAGACATCATCCCATATTGATATTACTCTGTATGACAACAATAATGAGCTTTATTTACTATAGCACTGTTCATAAACAACGTGTTTCACAAGCTGAGGACAAATCAAACCAGTGACGTCATAATAATATGGGAGAAGACACCACAGGACAAATCACCAGACAACACAGTAACAGTAGACAATACTGGGCCATCCCAGTAAACATCCAGTGTTTACTCTGTTTACATGTAGATGTGTTTACATCAGTACAGTCACATGTGTGAGACCAAACCACTTCATGAATCCTGTTACACAGCCTTTCTTCAGCCAGTGGCTTTACTGCTTGTTTCTAATGCTGTTTCTAATGTTGTTTCTAATGCTCTGCTGCCTTCATCTGGACTCATTTTGGTTTATTACCTGGGAACATTTTACATAATTTATCACTTTGTAACTCGGCTCTAAAAGTTCTCTGTAAACTTCATCACTCTTTCTTCTTCCTTCCCTCCTGAGCCTTCCTTCCCCCCTTCTCTCCTTCCTTGCCTCCTACTTTCCTCTTCATTCCTCTCCTTTCCTTCTCTTTCACTCCTTTCCTTCTGCTTCTTTTCCTTTATTTCCTCTACCTTCTTCTTCCCTCCTCACTCCCTTGTTCCTTCCTTCATTTACTCCTCCTCACTTCTCTTTACCTCTTTCTCCTTAAACCCGCCGGGACTTGTTGTGTTCCCTTGACTTGCCGACACCTCCTGACAAAGACCAGATGGAGGAGGTGGAGGAGGGGGTGATACCTGACACTCATCTTTTATCCTCTGACAGAAACAGCACTCTCTCTCTCTCTCTGTAGTGACACAATGTCTCTCGCCCAGTCTCACCTGCTCTGAGCTCCAGGTGTGAAATGAAACCTGTCGCCAGGTTCCATCAGACAGATCAATCACTGTGTATTGTTTATTCAGATCAACTGTTACCGTGGCAACACCATGTTCAAGCACCCAGTATAAATGAACACAGCAGAAATGATCAGCTGATTAATCAATAGAAAATCAATCTGTGACTAAACCTTCACCACCTTTACCAGTCTGTTGTTAAGATCCAGTAAAATCATACATTAATGACACTTTGACCATTTTACTGTTGTTACTCCAGGTATATTGTAATAATACAATTTTAGTTACACAGTGTTTTTACTTAAGGAGGAGAAGAAGTGATGAAGAGACACAGGAAGGAAGGAAAGAGGAGGAAAGGAGACATTACTATGGGGACAGTAGATAGGCAAGAAAGGAGGAGAGATGAACTGTGGGAAACCATCAGCTGTCTGTCAAACACTGAAACAGGAGAAGAAGAAGAGAGAGGTGTGACAGACAGGTGATAGTCCCGCCTCCACCCAGAGCCGATGTCAACAGGAAGAAGGGGGAAGATGAAAATAGGAGGAAAATGAAGAAAAAAAAATCAGGTGAGAATTAAGAAAAGAATAAAACAGAGAAGAAGAAAAGAAAAACAGGAAACAAGAAAGGTTTAAAACAAACTAAGCAGAATAAAAGAACAGATGTTCAGAGTTCTGGTTTCAAACTGACTGGTTGTCGCACATCAGTTTGGTCAGTAACCAGACTAACACAGGGCAGAGAAGAAACTCAGCTTTCTCTCTCTGCAGTAACACCTGAGTGTCGATCGCCCCGGTCAGTTGACACTTCAGTGCAAACATCCCTCCCTCATCCCTCCTTCCTTCCTTTCCTCTCCCCTTGTTCAGGGTCCACACTCAGCTCATGCTAACCTGCAGCTTCTGGTCCCTCCACAACCTCCTCAAAGACCCCTGGAACCTCCTCAAGGACAATTCAAACCTCTACAGTGACATCTGGAAACTTCTCAAGGACCCCTTGAGCCGCCACTGGTGCCTGTAAAAAACTCTTCAAGGACCCCAGAAATTTCCTGAATGACATAAAGAACATATTCAATGACCTCGTCAAAGACACTGGAGCCTGCAGACCCTCGGGGGCCCACATAGACACAAGTAGGTCCGTCCTCTGGCCTCTGGTTTAACTCAACACCTGACATCAGTGAAAAACTGAAGTCATGGAGTAAAGGTTACATTAACCATCAGGTTGTGGCTGAACAGATGTTAAAGTGATTTATCACAGAGGAAACGCAGCTATAAAAAGTGAACTGATGTTTTTTGGGGGCTGATTTACTTTTACTCATAGACAGAAACGTTCTGATGGTGCAGAGCGGTGCCAAATTATAACCTTCCCATGTCCATTTAAAATAAAACCAATTACAGAAAAGGAAGCTTAAAACCAGTGGCACCAGTAACACCAGCTAAAGCCAGTGGCACCAGTAACACCAGTGTAATGAAGCCTCCCTAATTCCTTCTCCTACAAACAACATCTACCAGAGAAAATAGTCCCATCAAACTCGATTTCGTTCTGTAGGATAGAAAGTGAGCGTCTGTGGCAGGAAGTCACCAAGTCTGTGACGTGTCATCGGTGGTCAGTGGGGACCAATCAGGGTGAAGCCCTCCAGAGGAGACGTTACACCAGCAGGTGACCTCTGTAAATACAAACAACTCCCACGTGTTTATGTACGGAGACGCTGATACACCTTTCTCTACATCAACTCACAAAGAACAAAACGGAAGCCCTCCAGAGGAGACGTTACACCAGCAGGTGACCTCTGTAAATACAAACAACTCCCACGTGTTTATGTACGGAGACGCTGATACACCTTTCTCTACATCAACTCACAAAGAACAAAACATAAAACATCTCAGATAAAACCACAGCGAGCGAACTACAACAACACAAAAGTAATGAGCTGTAAAACATCTCAGGTAAAACCACAGCGAGTTAACTACAACAACACAAAAGTAATGAGCTTGAACATTAATGTTAAGACAGAGGAGCTCAGTGAGAAATTAATTATACGTGTGCAGTGCTGTGAGAGTGTTCCCCTGTTGTCGTCAGCTTTCACAGACCAGATACACCTGTACCTGGTGCTGTAATCTCTTCTTCTCTTGTTCCTGTGCTGACTGGACACCACATGGTTGTTACAGTGAAAACACAGCTACAGGTAATGAGCTGTGGCAATGGACCACAGGAGGGAGGGGTCGCAGTGCATCACAGTGTTTCTGTCTGATAGAGGCCGAGAGTTTATTCCTGTGTTGACCTGTGACATAGTATCACCTGTGGAGGTTTGTGTGTTTGGACGTTAATGACACTGGAGATGAATCCAACTGGTCCGAAACTTCACGCTGCTCCTAAAACCAGCTGACAGACCCCGTTACAGTGAGACCAGGTTAGGCTCTGTTGGCATTTATCACACCTGTCTGCTCCCTGGTGGAGGCTCTAAGGACTAATATTATCAATAACAATGACCAATACCGCCTTAAAATGTGACCAGACAGAAACTATCAAAATAAAACCAGGTCTCATTCATTCGACCTGAAACTGTTTGATCACATTTATTAGTTCACTGTGTATAAATTAAATCAAACCAGAGGATGTCCTCATTAACTGCTCATGTCCCAGTTAGACCAGTGGACTGACTGGGACATGGTCAACACTGTGGGCGCTGCCACAGACTTTCCTGTCTCTCTCTGTGTGGGATGCCCCCCCAACAGGAAGGAGAGCCCTCCCTCCTGTGGTCCATTGCCACAGTGACACCAGGACAATAAAGGTTAAAGCAAGAAGGAGCTGCTGAGACGAGAACCAGACACCATATTTATATGGACCAGTCAGACCACCAGACACAGCCCGGGGTCTGACCACGACACTGGTCCTGTGTGTGAGCCCCTGTGAATCCAGAACAAGACCCGGACCTGGACCCAGATCTGGACTGTGCCCTAAAACTCCCTTCTCCCTGGGGGAGCTCCACCGACACGTCTGTGTTCAGAGCGAACACGTGCACCTACAGGTTCAGCTTAATAACAACAGCAAGCAAAGGCAGAGTGAAAACTTTATTAACACAAGCAAACAGATGTGAACACAGCTCCGCCACCGAGCTCAGTGGCTGGAGAACTTTGGCAGCTGGTTGCCCAGTATCACCCGTCTCTCCACTCCCTCCTCTGAGATGGTGGCCAGTCTGACCACGCCGCCGCTGGAGCCGTCTCTCTCCATGGCCAGGGACAGAGCTGAGAGACAGACAGACAGACAGAGTTAGACATGTGCAGCAGTGAAGCTCCAGACTGTGTAAGCAGCTGTGGGTCAGAGTCAGTGGACTCCAGTTCCCAGCATGCCTTGCAGCAGAACCTGCAGCAGTGAGCTCCAGACACTGGTCTTTGTTCAGTCCTGGTTTGTAGTTAGAGTCCATGAAGCCGTAGATGTAGGTGCTGCCGCTGCCGCCCACCGCCACTGGCTGCCCACACCGCACCCCACACAACAGACCAGGAGACAGGTGACAGGAAGACAGGTGATGGTGAGATTCCACAGGGAGATAAAGCAGCAATCTCCTGGTTTTATCTACAACATGTAAAAGTCTGTTTCTGTTTTAAACATAAACAACTTTATGAACTATCTTTGAGTTGTGGTCTGAGACAAAACAAGATGAAACATCAGCAGGTCAGAGATGATTTTAAGACCTTAACTAATTAAATGTAAACCTTTTAATACATTTAAGATCTTTTTAAATGAAACTGGACTTGAAGACAAAACTCTTCCTCCTCATTACAAAGGTTCTACAAAGTCACAGACACAGACCACCTGCTGACCGCAAAGTGAACTGCAGGAAGTCACACGGAAAACAACTGTTTCTGCCCAGTTTATGTATTTATTGAGCGTGTTACTGTACACACACACACACACACACACACACACACACACACACACACACACACACAGGGGGAGTGTTACCTGCCCCCCCCCCACCCGGCCACCAGGATCCCAGCGGTCAGCTCCTCTCTGTAGCGGTAGCAGCTCGCTCTGAACAGATTAGCAGCTGTCTCCACCAATGGGGGCTCGTCCAGCTCGATGCTGGGGGGGGACACCACACACAGGTAAGCAATAAGCACACCAGAGTGGACATTGAGGCTGAGAGTCAAACTGGACCGTGGTTTACCTGTGGAAGCCCAGCTGGTAGGTGACCACGTCAGCAATGGCCTGAGTGTCAGCAGCCGACCCGGACCTGAAACAGACACAGCACCTCCCGTAACACCTCCAGTAAAATATAAAATGTTCCTATAAAAGCTCTCTGGGCTCCTGAGAGGCTTTCTGCTGCCTAGAACAATCCTAAAAGGATTCTGGGATTCTTAAAAGATCCTGGTCTCCTGAGGGACTTCTGTATAGATCCCAAAAGGTTCTGGTCATCCTAAACAGGTTCTTAAAAAGTTCACAGTGAAGTCTTGAAACATTGGTTGGGAGTTTTTGTAAACCTAGATAAAATTCTTAGAAAGAGTTCAGGAGGAGGAGACTAACCTGCAGCAGAAGATCCTGTCGTGGATTGGTGTCAGTTTGTCTGTGACTCTGTTGGCGATGTAAGCTCTGAGAGACAGACAGGTGGAGGGACACACAGGTTTAACGGAGTGTTTACCACAGAACAATCATGCAGTTTGTTCTTCTTACCCTGTGGTGGTGCGAGAGTCTGCCCCGATCACCACTCCTCCATCATACTCCACCGCCATGATGGTGGTCTGACAGACAGATGGGACAGATTACATATCTCCAATATGCAATATAAATGCAGATCAACACATTCTATTACCTTTTCCACAATGCGAGGTTTAGTACAGGTAACACTGTGACGTAGTAACACCTGCCTCACCTGCAGCTGAATTAGCTGAACACTCATGTTTAGTTACAATCAGGCAGAAAAGGCTGGGATCTTAACCCCATCGCCCTGCATCCATTATCAGACGACCCGTCACTACATTCACATCAGTCGTCGTTTTCTCTCGTCTGGAGCTGGTTTTAACTGAGCTGACCAGGTGAGCTCATTATCAGACAACTCATCTAAATATATATAGCTGTGTAGTTATTTGCTTTGATGCGTCCGATAATGGATGCATGGTTATCCCGCTTCATCACTGTCATCAAAAAGTCTGACCTTTTTTTTTTTTACCTGCTTCTGTTTCAGACTGTCCACCGGAACTAAATCCAGTCCGGTTCGGTCTGGTTCAGCCTCCCTTCAGTCTGGACATTAACAAACTGTATCTGAGTTAACGTTAGCCCGCTGTTAGCGTTACAGAACTGCTGTCTCATTCAGCCACTATTTACTGTTCACAAATTCTCCACCGTGACAGAACCGACTCCGGTTCGGTCCACTTCGGTCACAAAGTCCACGTACTCACCCCGGTGCTGACTTCCTGCCTGGTCCAGTCCGGGACCAGGTCATTTTTAGAAGACATTTGCTGCCCAAAGTACGGAATCATTGCTGCTGGGGCCGCCATCTTGTTTCTATTTGCACAATCTCGACACGAGAGGTGCTGTCCATGAGCACCGGCGGGTAATGTAGTGTATACGTTACAAACAAAAATCACAGACAAACCGTTCTCGTTAATTTACACATTAGATTTTAGGACATTGTCGTATTTCCTTAAAGAAATTTTATAAAACTCCACAAAACCTTTTTGTTGTGGCATGTATGCGGGCACCTGTGCAGGGGTCCTATTGGAAACAGGAAGAGAAGGTAAACACTGCTGTACATTTTTAAGACGTGTAATAAACTTAGTTGTAAGCGTGTATCTGAATATGCGATTATAATTTGATGCTTTAATGTGTTTGTTGTAGTTGGTAAGACAATGTTTTGTTTAAATGACATTTAAAAACGTATCTCTGTCATTTCTGAGCGCACTGAGCTGCCGGAGTCGACCGGAGAACCAGACTCCATTTAAAAAATGTGTCATTTCATTCCCGACATTTAACAATAAATAAGTAAAAACATACTCGTCATATAAAATGTGGACATGGTCTCGCTGATTTAAAGGAGCTGCTCTTTAATTCGGTACACGCCTGAAACATCCCGAGGTTATTGATAGTCGATTTTTTTTTAAAAACGGTTGATTGCATTCCTTTATAATGTGTAAATAGTGTTTATAATTATTCTTGTAAAACGATGATAAGTGTCAGACACTTGTACTTTTTTCCAGATGACCATCCATAACTTGTACATATTTGACCGCAATGGAAACTGTTTGTATTATAACGAGTGGAACCGCAAGAAGCAGGCGGGGATCTCCAAGGACGAGGTGATAAAGACAAATGTTTTAATGAAAAAGAAAAAATCACAATCAAATAAAACGCTCAGAAACCCAGAAAGTATCTGTGTTTGTGTTTCTGCAGGAGTTTAAACTGATGTATGGGATGCTGTTCTCCATCCGCTCGTTCGTCAGCAAGATGTCTCCTCTGGACATGTATCCTTCACTTTAGCTGTCTGTCTGTCTCCCTCTGTCTGTCTGTAGTCCTCTGCCTGTCTGTGGTCCTTAGCAGCCCGTCTATCCTCAGGAAGGACGGTTTCCTGTCGTTTCAGACCAGTAAGTATCGCCTCCATTACTACGAGACTCCCAGTGGACTGAAGTTCGTCGTGAACACCGACCTGTCTGTAACCAACGCCAGAGACACACTGCAGCACATATACAGCAACGTAAGTGTAACGGACATCTGGTTTTAACACGAACCGGGAATACACACTAATAATAACTATAAGTAACGTATAAAAAAGAGTTAGTTGCCACCGACTGTGTGTTGTTAAAATGTCTTGCATTTAACTGGGAGACCCTGCAGGTTCTGGGGTGTTGAGGGCTTTTATTGTGAAGGGTCAATGGCTTGAGATGCACAGGAAGTCAGTGTTGAAAGTGTCTGTAAAATGTCACATTGTGTATTTCTGTTTGTGTGTGTCAGTTGTATGTAGAGTACATAGTGAAGAACCCGGTGTGTGTGCTGGGTCACAGTCTGGACAGTGAGCTGTTCAGCAGCCGACTGGACGCCTTCATCAGAGCGCTGCCGTACTACAGCCCGCGGGCCGCCTGACACGCACAGACACACACACAGTACACACAGACCTGTACTCACACACCAACAGTCTTATTGTATTTATTGTGAATTTGAATTTGATGTGGCTTTGTTCTGTAGCTTCACCTTCATCATTAAACTGATGTAAAAATCTGACGCTTGGTGTCGTATTCTTTCACAGTTGGACTGATTTCATTATTTTATCTGTAAGTTACCAGTCGACCAACCACGACAGGCAGCTTCCAGAGGCGCAGATCATCAGTTAAACCAGTCTTATACCAGGGTTTCACAAAATCCTGTTTCATTTAATTAAATCTAAGGAATAGAAGACTCACACCTTTGTGCTGTTCTCTGTGCTGCTGCTCGTCTGTCACGTGTTTCAGTTTAAACAGCTGTGGTGGAGGAATCGTGAACTTACATTAGAGAGCGGCAACCTCTGAGAAACCACTGGATGAACACTCACTGACATGTGGAGCAGCTGTCCTCAGAGTCCTTCATGGTGGAAACAGACAGTTCGTCCTCCATCCTGTCACTGCTTGTTAGGAATCGTGGAGCAGCTCAGAGTCCTTCATGGTGGAAACAGACAGTTCCATCAGGACCGAGGCTGCGTCCTCCATCCTGTCACTGCTTGTTAGGAATGAACACACAAATACCGGTGCTCTCATTTCACTGTAACGACAGTCGCACACTGTGGCAGGTCCTCACAGCTTCATATGTCAGAGTGAGGGCTCAGGTCAGTGTCAGCCAGTGGTTAGGAAGTGCATTTTGTCAGTGAGGGTCCTCATGGGTGTAAAGACTAAAGTGTGTTGTCCCTGTAGGAACATAATCTGTAATCCCTCTGAAAAACAGACTGACCACCAACAGCTGCACACACACACACACACACACATCTGGACCCAGCTGTTTAATTTAGTTGACAACTGAGTGAATCCCTACAGGAAGAGGACGAACTGCTGACAGGGACCTTCAGATCTGTGGAGAGCAGACGTCTCCATTAACCACAGTTCGTGTCATCACCACAAACATCAGTTACATGACTGGACGCTGCTGTTTCAGCTGCTTCATGGTTTCATCTGTTCGTCATGTTCAGGACAGGAGACGTGTCTGTTTCCTGTTTCCACCAGATGTTTGTCTCTTTTTTTACATTAAATTTATCGTACAGGCATCACTGAAGTAAATCTGCCTGACAGACGTGTTTATGTGGAGAACAGATGATCTGGTGGATTAGAGACAGAAAGAAGAAGCACAGCAGAGAAACAGAATTGATCTGCTCCACTCTGTTGCTGCTTCTACTGGGTTCTACTCTGATGTGGGTTCTCTGAGCGGATACTGATCTCTGCTGCTCACTCACAGATGATTACAAATCGTTTGTGACAAAATAATCACAACTCGGAGCCACATCCCACAGTCTTATTGCTAATCGAGAACTAAATATGGTGCTCTTTTCCAAAGGAGTACAGAACAACAACTAACAATAAAAGCCAGTGAAGCCTGTGGGGTGAAGCATGAGGTGGTGAGGGAGAGTAGGTGGGGCAGCAGGGACCAGTCTGACATGAGAAAGGTCAAAGGTCTGCCAGAGCTTCCAAATCAGAATGAAATTCACCTGCAGTGAGTTGCCAAAGAGACAGTGATGCAGGGTTAGTGTTTAGCAGCTGAGCAGAAGATCAGGGTCGAAGTTTGTGGTGTGTTTGATTTTCCAAAGAACAGGCAGGAACAGCCAGAAAACGCCAGGGCTCTGAAGACACATCATGGGAAACAAGTCAGTTAACAACAGTAGGCAGCAGGACAGGGAGGATCAGTCACCTGCTGGAATCTAAACCGCCTCCTTCGATTTTATATGAGGCTGAAAGGTCCCAGGACGATGTCCCAGCCCTGAATCTGCACATTTACACAGTCTTTCAAATCTGCAGCTGCAGCTGTTTTCACACTCAGAACAATTAGAGGCCAAACCAACGAACCAAGACGACACAACGTCATAATCTGTGCACATTCACATATAAACCTGTTCTGTGCCTGCTACACAGACGATCCCTGTTTATTCTACCACATCTTATGTGAACTTCCCTTTGGCGTCTTTCACATATTTGACTCATTCTTCCAAGATTTCATTCCCTTTGCTCAAACTGTCCTCAAATCTCTGCCTGAACACGGAGTCGTAGCTTAAATATTGTTTGTTTATAAAACTGAAATCAGTGAAAGATGGCCGTGGCTCTGCGGTGAAACCTTCTGGCTGTCTGGGAGAAAGGCAGTGGGTCTGAACCCTGCCATACGACCTGGAGTAGACCGGGTGTGAAGCATCTACACACCGTCGGGTCACAGGTCAGCACAGCGCCAGTACTGGTGGATCAGAGGTTGCGGAAACACAGCACGGGGTTAATCTGCTGCTGTGATGTGTTCAAGGTCTGTATCGAACCGCGGAGGCTTCTGATTCACTGTCATTTTCTGCCTTGCTCAACCACTCTCTCAAACTGTGTGTGTGTTCTTGGCATTAATCACAGTGTGGGGACCGAAACCTGTTTACACACTCACATTCTGGGTACTTGGGGTACTTTACCTGCTGGGTTCCCAGCACTTCCTAACCACTGATTTCCCAGCAGGTAAAGTACTACATTTTAGGGTGACAACGTGGTTTAAGGTCAGGGTGAGGTTTGGGCAAGTCACCAGCAAATGAATGGAAGTCAGTGTATAATCCCCACGAGGAATGAAAACACGTGTGTGTGTGTGTGCGTGACACACTACACTGGGTTAAACGTGGTCTCTGGCCAACAGGCCGTGGGTGGCATCTGTACACAGTTGAATGAAGAACTTCTACTGCTTATTGTTACTACTGTTACTTCTGCTGAGTCGACTAAAGGCGGCTTGTTCCTAGTCAGTGGAACAAATTCCAAGGTCAAAGTTCACCAAAGCTAGACCCGTTAATTAGCCTCCATACTAGCTCACAGTGCTAACATTAGCCCTCCTACCTGCAGTTCCAGCCATGTTTGCAGGCCGGGCGTCAGCAGCCGGTGCAGTTGTGGAGCTGTCAGGGGCAGTGGTGGGGGCGAAAGCAGGGAAGTTCTCAGTGGAAGAGCTGTTCGGGTTCAACAAGAAGCCGAAGGTGAACAGAAGGAGTTCTGGGAAACTGGACAAAGGTGAAGGGAAGCAAGAAACAAAGGAGAAAGAAGTGTCTGCGCTGGCTTCACAGATTCTGGAGGCAGCCAGGAGACTGATGGAGACGGTGGCTTGAGATCTACCTGACGGAGTGTGACATCACCATGGAGCAGAGGCACCTGGCCTAGACAGCTGATTGTATGGATGTAGGATGTAGTAACAGGGTCCGACCACCAGAGGACGCTGACACACTGAGACCACAACACAAGACAATTTCATTCACTTTTTCTTTTGCTTTAGTTCACATCTTATTTTCTTATTTCCTATAGCAGCAGCTGTAAACAAAAGGGTCCGACCACCAGAGGACGCCGACACACTGAGACCAGAACATGAGACAATTTCATTCACTTTTTCTTTTGCTTTAGTTCACATCTTATTTTCTTATTTCCTATAGCAGCAGCTGTAAACACAGTATAATTATATCCAGACATAGTACTAATCCCTGTCACATAAGTACCAGTACTATCAAATGTACTACAACTACCTCCAAACACAGTATTAATATGTGTAAAACAATATGTCACAGTGCTTCAAGTAAAAGTCATCTGTGAGACTGAACAGAGGAAAACGAGGCGACCAGCAGAGACACTTCTAATTTTCATTCTTCACCTGTATTTAACCAGATAAGCTCCAAAATCAGAACAGAAGCTGCTCAGACAGCTGATTAAACAACAACACAAACACAAACAACCCTAACAGGAACGGTAAGTCAGATACTACACAGGAGATGTGGCTGCATATTTTCTGAATGATGGGACTTTGTTTCCATATATAAAGTTCAATCCTGCAGGAGCAGAGGAAGGTTAAATGATCTGAGAACAGAGAGCAGTGTGTGTGTTTGTGTGCATGTGTGTGTGTGAGAGAGAGTGTGTGTGTGTGCAGCTACTGCTGTTCCACATCACAGCCAGCGAACCTTTGGCCTCGGGCGTTGCACTGTGCACAGATCTAATGAGACGAGTTGTGTGGTTAACTGACCACAGACAAAGAGCAGGGAGTAAATGTGTTGTGTGTGAGGGAGAGAAGAAGAGGGGTGAGGAAACTCTTCTTCTTCACTGTCTTCAACATCACAGATCTGTAGGAAACATCCAACTCAAACACAAACAGTGAGCACAGGGTTAATTTTCTCTCTTAATAAGAACAAAAACAGTTTGATCGGCAGCTGAAACCACAGCTTCGTTTGTTCTGGTTGCTTGGTTTCATAGATGTAGCCTAAACGTAGCTAACACGCTAACACACAAAGCTGTCACCAGTTTAACACTCCTGATTCCAAACAGCTGTCCTGTACCAGCAGAAGTCGACTGATGTGTCAGCTCCTCGTCAGAGCAAAGCTCCACTGGGCTGTGGACTTTACCTGATACCACGCCCGCTGGGCTCCGTTCAGGTCCACTCGGTACCGGACACTCTGAGCTGAGACCAGCAGCAGCACAGCCGGATCCTGGCCCCGACTCAGCCAAGCAGACCCTGCAGAGGATCTGCACACGCTCAGTCTCTCACACTGGCTGTTATGTGTCTGCACACCTGTCCTGTTATTTGACCCCAGGTGACCTCCACAGCACCGGACTGTGGGTGCTGCGTCCTGCCCTGAGCCTCACAGGCAGTGAAACCATGTAAACATACATAAACACAGTGTGTAATCCTGAACCCGCCCATTGAGACGAACTTTAACCAGTGAAACCAGAGGCAGTGCCACTACGTTTCCTGGGCTGTTACCTAACTGAGTTTTCTGCTCCGTGACAGTCACTGCTACTCTCTCTCTCCTTGTCCATCAAATGCTCGCTCGTCCAGTGTGTAGTCGACCGGCTCTGAATAGAGTCAGGAGGGGGAGGGCTCTCTC
>NW_018128340.1:97549-99588 GCF_001952655.1 Monopterus albus
TCTTTCTCTTTCCTGCTGTGAACAGACACACGATCGCTCTTCATCATCGCCTCTGTCCTCTTCCTCTGAGCTCCAGCTGTGGGACACATGACGGCTGCCTTCCATTGGACGACACTGGCTGAAAGTTGTGTGCCCTGACGCATAGCTCTGATTGGCTGATTGGCCCAAACTTGACTGTTCATTCATGAATTCCTCCCACTGCCCTGCGACCGATGACCTTGGCGGCAGCGACTCATTCCACATTACGTTTTGAGACTTTGAAGTTAGTTATATATAAAACGACCAGGATGCAGGTGTCCATAGTGTGTAATGTGGGCGGGAGTGGTGAGCACCCAGTGAAGGACTGGCGGTCAGCGGCAGCAGCCAACACCCCCAAGATCAGGGCAGAGTTCTCAAGCAGGACCACCCTGCTAGGCCACGCCCACATGAAGAAAGCCCTCGGTCGTCATAGCAACATGAAATACAGGTGAGACAGCGTGAGAGTGACAGAGAGAGGGTCACATGACCAGACAGGTGCAGCCTGGTGACTCAGGTTCATATTTAATGTGTGTGTGTGTGTGTGTGTGTGTGTGTGAGGATGAGCAGCTACATCTGAGCCATTCAGAGCTATTGATTAGCTGTCAGGTATTGATTGATGACTGACATGTGTTAAACCTGATCCACTGACTCAGTTTGAACTCTGATGACTCCAGTTACATGTTCAGGGTCTGAACCCGGGTCCTGGTACCGGGTCTGGGACACAAAGAGACGCCTTGTTTTGATGGCCCAGTTTCAGGCAGTGACTCAGCACCAACCTGTGACATGGAAGAATCCTCTGACACTGACAGCATCAGGGACCTCAGGCTGGACTGTGACAGAATCCTGACAACCTGGACTCAAGACATGAACATCTGTCTTGGTCTGGACTCGGACTCTACTATCACAGACCTGGGCTCAGACTTGTGCCGAGACAAGAGTATCAGCTTCAGCTTGGACCTGAACATTAAAACCAGCGACTGGGACTCGAACAGGCTGCAGACACAGCTGAAACAATCGCTTCTCTGCAGGTTTGTGCTCGTGTCACCAGGGGGCGAAACGTTAGTCTGACTGGCTTTTTACTCTCCAAGGTTTTAGAGTAACGAACGAAGGTGCTGTGACCTTCAGGAATGTTTCACTGCGTCCCGTCTCCCTCTCTGCTCTGTGTGCAGCGCTGGGCACCGCCCTCAGTCACTGGTCTCCTCCTGGTCCAAATAGTCTGATTTCTACTGGAATAGGTGAGTGAAGACTCCCGTTCTGTCGAGAGTTCCAACTTCAGAACATAAATATTTCTACTTTACTTCAACATTGACTTGGACGTGAATGTGCTTCACTTCATCTTGGACCAGACTGAGACTTAACGGACGATCAGAACAGAAAGAACAGGTTTTCGTTCTAGCCCTTTAGTGTGGACGTCCTCTCTGTTCCTGTCTCAGAGTCTCTGACGTCTGAAAGTTAAAGTCAGAGGAAACATCATCAGCTGGCGCTTTTTCTTCTTCTTTCACTTTGCTTTTGCACTTCCTGTCTCACACGCTCTACTTTAGATGTAGTCAACACTCTGAAGGCACACGCTGTAGTTCATCAGCACACGCACACTCATCGACTGAGTGACCTTTGACCTCAGCACAACCACAGTGAACGGTCCTGGTGAATAAGAGTGTGTGTGCTCGTTAAAGGCAGAGCTTCAGTTAGAGCCAATCACATCTGCTGACGTGTGACTGGTCGTCATCAGTGTCTCTGGTCAGTGGTCATCCTAACTGGTGACCACAGCTCCCATCATGCACAGCTGGCCGCTCTGTAGAACTGGCACAACAACACAACATCCAGTGGCACAACAACACTAAAACACAGTACTCACAATATTACAAGGAGCAGTTACAAGTGAGTGATATGCAGCAAACACACAAGCCCTGCAGACACACAACAGAACATCACACCGTGCTGACGAGGTGGGACGTGGAGTGAGGGTCGGACGTGAGGAGGAGAGTTCAACAATCACTAAACAAACCAAAGAGAACAAACGC
>NW_018128340.1:100002-101831 GCF_001952655.1 Monopterus albus
GAGCGAAGGTGCTGTGACCTTCAGGAATGTTTCCCTGCGTCCCGCCTCCCTCTCTGCTCCGTGTGCAGTGCTGGGCACCGCCCTCAGTCACTGGTCTCCTCCTGGTCCAAATAGTCTGATTTCTACTGGAATAGGTGAGTGAAGACTCCCGTTCTGTCGAGAGTTCCAACTTCAGAACATAAATATTTCTACTTTACTTCAACATTGACTTGGACGTGAATGTGCTTCACTTCATCTTGGACCAGACTGAGACTTAACGGACGATCAGAACAGAAAGAACAGGTTTTCGTTCTAGCCCTTTAGTGTGGACGTCCTCTCTGTTCCTGTCTCAGAGTCTCTGACGTCTGAAAGTTAAAGTCAGAGGAAACATCAGCAGCTGGCGCTTTTTCTTCTTCTTTCACTTTGCTTTTGCACTTCCTGTCTCACACGCTCTACTTTAGTCTGAAGGCACACGCTGTAGTTCATCAGCACACGCACACTCATCGACTGAGTGACCTTTGACCTCAGCACAATCACACTGAACGGTCATGGTGAATAAAAGTGTGTGTGCTCGTTAAAGGCAGAGCTCCACAGTGAACGGTCCTGGTGAATAAGAGTGTGTGTGCTCGTTAAAGGCAGAGCTTCAGTTAGAGCCAATCACATCTGCTGACGTGTGACTGGTCGTCATCAGTGTCTCTGGTCAGTGGTCATCTTAACTGGTGACCACAGCTCCCATCATGCACAGCTGGCCGCTCTGTAGAACTGGCACAACAACACAACATCCAGTGGCACAACAACACTAAAACACAGTACTCACAATATTACAAGGCGCAGTTACAAGTGAGTGATATGCAGCAAACACACAAGCCCTGCAGACACACAACAGAACATCACACCGTGTTGACGAGGTGGGACGTGGAGTGAGGGTCGGACGTGAGGAGGAGAGTTCAACAATCACTAAACAAACCAAAGAGAACAAACGCAGCAGCACTGAACTGTCAGTTTAACGGGAGACTGTCAGTGTGTTGTTTCTAGAAACGGTAACACAGCCGCCCTCCAGATGTTGGCTGCGCACGTTCCTCCATTTTCACAGGAAGCCCGGGTTCCTGCTACGGACATCGCGCTCTGTGTCCCTGATTAACTGGTTGATTGGCCTGATTGTTTTGCAGGAATCTTGGTAAATCTGGACTGAGAGTGTCGTGCTTAGGACTGGGTGAGTGCAACACACACAGTAACACACAGTGTGACACACACTTACATGTGCATTGTACAGTGCACACAAACAAACACACGGTCAGTGATGTTCTTTGTTTTCAGAGGAACATCTGGATCCCAGCTCTCTGATGAGGTGCTCACTGCGTGTGTGTGTTACAGTGTGTGTTGGTGTGTGTTATAGTGTGTGTTACAGTGTGTGTTGGTGTGTGTTATAGTGTGTGTTACAGTGTGTGTTGGTGTGTGTGTGCTGAATGCATGAACAAACACTTACATAAGCATTAGTGAAGGTCCCTGCACACATTCATGCCTCTGTGTGTGTTTGTGTGTGTGAAGATGGCAGAGAGCGTGATGACGGCGGCGTGCGACAGCGGGGTGAACTTGTTCGACACAGCGGAGGTCTATGCCTCGGGCAGGTACAGTACCTGGCTCCGCCCACCTGCTCCTGGTCCTCCTCATCAGAACTGGTTCCCGAGGAGTTCATGTCTCTGACATGACCAGCATAGATACACTCAGACCAGCAGTTTGTCTGAAAACCAGTCCAGGGCCACTGGTTCCCCACAGTTTAGTTAATTTTTAGATGTTGTATTCATTTTTTATTATTGTTAATGTTTTTTAATGATTATTTTTCTGATATT
>NW_018128340.1:103816-105094 GCF_001952655.1 Monopterus albus
ATAACCCAGTTCTCCTGCTTTCCCTAAACAGAACCACGTGGTTCTGATTAAAGCCAAGGAGCTTCCTGACTCTGTAGTGTCTGAAGCCAGTGGTACCTGACAAAGTGTTTGACGCCCTGCGATGGGGACGTGTTGCAAAGCTGGTCGGTTTTGTTGTCAAACCCAGGAAGTGAGACAGGACAGGAAGTGAGCCTGAACTCTGGAGTCGGTGCCTGAAACCCGACCTGCGATCGCCATGTGGTCCTTGAATGTCCTTCTTCCTGCCTCCGAGCCTCATCCGGGCACCGCTCACTGCGTGTCTGCTGCTGTTGCTGGGAAACAACAATGTGCACAAGAACATGAGGAAACCTCCCAAACGGTGGAAGACGTGGTGTGTTGTCCATGTGAAGAGACAGCAGCGTGTGGGTGTCCTTTATCTTACCGGGTCATGTTTTCAGCCAGCTCCCTGGCTGTGATTGGTCGAGCTGGTTATCACAGGTTCGGGTTCACTCCGTCTGCTGGTGAAGACCATGTGAAAGGGTTAAAAGCTCAGGAACAGCTGGTGAAAGGACCTCGAGTCTGAGATTTGGGACAGCGGGAGTCATTTCTGGACCATTAACTGACAAATCAGAAACAGGACAGACAGAAGAGACATTCTCCCTGAAGTTTACAGACGTCTGTATACAGTAGGTCATACAGGTCATTTTTCACATATTCCTGCTCTTCATCACCTGCTGCAGCTGCTGAGTCTTCATCAGGAACCAGGAGATGCCGACAGACGGACTCTGTATCAGACCAGGCCGATCTTTAAACCCGAGTCTAGTAGTCGTCCTAATGTTCTGCACCAACACGTCTGTGTTTGTCCTTCACAAGTCGCTGCTGAGCTGCAGACTCTTTACTAAACACGATGTCACAGAGCGACACCGTGGCGCCGTGTGGCAGCAGACTATGTAAACTGAAGGAATGGCTTGATTTGACACCACAGCAGCCCGGCTTTGGTGAACTGTAGTCAGCCTGTGGCCCATCAGGAGCTGGACCCGCCCGCTGCGAGCTGCACGCTGTGAACCAGTACCAGTAACAGTTGATTGACTTTATTGGTGTGACTGTGTGTGCGTTGCAGGTCTGTGTGGGTCTCTGTCCAGACTGCAGCGGGACTACGTCGACATCGTCTTCGCCAACAGAAGCAACATCAACGCTCCTATGGAGGGTCAGGACACACACACACACACAGACACACACACACACTGTGGAGAGAGCTGTAAAGTTGTGTTTGCTGTGATGACGCTGCAGCTTGTTCCT
>NW_018128340.1:105246-143564 GCF_001952655.1 Monopterus albus
TTTTTTCAGACATTTTATTCTTTTTTTATTTTTTAAAAATGATTTTGTTCATATTTTTCATTATCTTATACACATTGTTTTAGGTATTTTGGAGCATTTTATGAATCTTTTCAGGAGACCCAGGGCTACGCCACTAACACGACTGACTGCTAACAGCTACTTCAGCTTCTGTTAGAGGCGACAGTTTGACACCTGTAACTAAAACCTGGTCTCCATGTGCACGTTAACCTGACTTGTCTGTGTCTCAGGGCGGAGACGACGCTGGGAAACATCCTGAAGAAGAAAGGACGGAGGTAAAGCAGCTGTGTGTTTGTGTCCTGGGTGTCTTTAGTTCGTCTTTACTGTCGTGCAGGAAACTGCAGCTACCACAACATATTACAGACGTAGTGTCAGACTGAACGTGTCAGACTGAACGTGTCAGACTGAACGTGTCAGACTCCTGCTGTGCTCCTCAGCAGGTCGACCTTACACGAGTTCCCTCTAGGAGAAGGTTTGGGTTCAGAATGAGACACGTTCTGAAATAATTCAACAGGAAGAAAACGTAATGACCAGAGCGACGTGGAGCTACTGATACCTCAGTCTGTTCACCTCGTCCCAGTGACAAACTCACTGTGACGGTACAAAACCAGGCTCAGACATCACTGTTGTAGTTTTATATGTTTGCCACTGTGGATCACTGGGTGTCAGCTGATAGACGGCAGCTGTATCCATTTAAAATGAATCAGCAGTAAAACCCTGCTCGCCCTCCGTCTTCTGCCTGGACACCGCAGCTCTTAACAAATACTAAACAGGAGACTCGGGGGTTAAACGGCCTAACCCTAAGGCTGAGACATAAAACCAGTAGACTTGACTGGTTTCTGTGGCTCAGCCCGGACTGGGCCGCAACGTCTCCACATCTGGAGGGTCACTAATAACCAGTGCTGATGTGAGAGTCAGCAGGTCTCCCCCATCACCTCCCCTCTGACTCCATCTCTCCCAGTAACTGAAGCTGACATCACTCCGTCTCTCCCAGGAGGTCCAGTTACGTGGTGACCACTAAGATCTACTGGGGAGGACAGTGAGTGCTGCCTTCGTTCTGGTTTAATAACACTGATATAATATTGTACAGTGACGCCGTGTGTTTGTGTCTTTACAGGGCTGAAACAAAGCGGGGGTCGTCACGGAAACACATCATCGAAGGTAAACAACCGTTAACTTTCACATGTAAAGAAAAGTCGCCGTCGTGGGTGTTTCTAATGTTTATGTTTCAGTAAACTCAACGTACAGTACAAGGTCTCAGTTCCTGACCAGGTTCATTCTTCTCTGGTGTCAAACGAGCTGTGGCTGCTGCTCCTCACTGGCTTCACTGCACTGACAGCAGGGCCAGCGGAGCAGTATCGCTGCCCACCTGGTGATGCTGTCTATAGTGGTATAACCCAGTTCTCCTGCTTTCCCTAAACAGAACCACGTGGTTCTGATTAAAGCCAAGGAGCTTCCTGACTCTGTAGTGTCTGAAGCCAGTGGTACCTGACAAAGTGTTTGACGCCCTGCGATGGGGACGTGTTGCAAAGCTGGTCGGTTTTGTTGTCAAACCCAGGAAGGGAGACAGGACAGGAAGTGAGCCTGAACTCTGGAGTCGGTGCCTGAAACCCGACCTGCGATCACCATGTGGTCCTTGAATGTCCTTCTTCCTGCCTCATCCAGGCACCGCTCACTGCGTGTCTGCTGCTGTTGCTGGGAAACAACAATGTGCACAAGAACATGAGGAAACCTCCCAAACGGTGGAAGACGTGGTGTGTTGTCCATGTGAAGAGACAGCAGCGTGTGGGTGTCCTTTATCTTACCGGGTCATGTTTTCAGCCAGCTCCCTGGCTGTGATTGGTCGAGCTGGTTATCACAGGTTCGGGTTCACTCCGTCTGCTGGTGAAGACCATGTGAAAGGGTTAAAAGCTCAGGAACAGCTGGTGAAAGGACCTCGAGTCTGAGATTTGGGACAGCGGGAGTCATTTCTGGACCATTAACTGACAAATCAGAAACAGGACAGACAGAAGAGACATTCTCCCTGAAGTTTACAGACGTCAGTAGGTCATACAGGTCATTTTTCACGTATTCCTGCTCTTCATCACCTGCTGCAGCTGCTGAGTCTTCATCAGGAACCAGGAGGTGCCGACAGACGGACTCTGTATCAGACCAGGCCGATCTTTAAACCCAAGTCTAGTAGTCGTCCTAATGTTCTGCACCAACACGTCTGTGTTTGTCCTTCACAAGTCGCTGCTGAGCTGCAGACTCTTTACTAAACACGATGTCACAGAGCGACACCGTGGCGCCGTGTGGCAGCAGACTATGTAAACTGAAGGAATGGCTTGATTTGACACCACAGCAGCCTGGCTTTGGTGAACCGTAGTCAGCCTGTGGCCCATCAGGAGCTGGACCCGCCCGCTGTGATGACGCTGCAGCTTGTTCCTGATGTTACAAATCGTCTCTGGTTGCAGAGGTTGTTCGAGCCATGACCTTTGTGATCGATCACGGCATGGCCATGTACTGGGGGACGTCACGCTGGAGCGCCGTGAAGATCATGGTAGGACACGGCACCCAGCCTCAGTAGAACCTCAGTAGAACCTTAGTAAAGTCTCAGTAGAACCTGGTAGCAGCTGCATTTAAGTCAAACCTAGTTTAATCCTTTTCCCGCCTCTACCTGTGTCACACCAGTCTACCCGTGTCCCTCCCGTCTACCTGTGTCACACCTGTCCACCTCTGTCCCTCCCGTCTACCTGTGTCACACCTGTCCATCTGACAGGACGCCTACTCCGTAGCCCGACAGTTTCACCTGGTGACCCCGGTGTGTGAGCAGGCTGAGTATCATCACTTCCAGAGAGACAAAGTGGAGCTGCACCTGCCTGAGCTCTACCACAAGATCGGTACAATACACAACACACACACACACACACACTCAGAGACATATTTACTGAAGACTAAAGTACAGTATGAGACATGTAACTCACAGTACCAGGTCCGACAGGGTGGCCCCTGTCAGCGTTGTGTTACCACAGTACACAGATACGTTTGTGTTGTTGGTCGAAGTAAAGCTCATTTGAACTCGGTCACGTTCTGCTGCGTACCATGCAGACATGTAGTAACTACAGCTGTCACACACAAACAGTGTAGTAGTTGTAGTAGTGATAGTAACAGTGTCATGCAGTAAAAAGCAGTGGTTACCTCTGAAATGTAGTACAGTAGAAGTACAGAGCAGCAGAAAGTGTAAAGTACAAGTAAGTGTAGTTCTGATGAGGCTAGGCTAACAGTTTCCCTCCACCTGCAGTCGTTGTGCTAAGCTAGGCTAAACCAGTCCTGGACCGGAGCCGGACAGGACCTGCTTAGAAAACAGGGGGGGGCGTTAGACCTGCTGCTGTGTCTGTAAGTAGAACTGGACCCAGCTGAGATCCAGGATGGCAGCTGTTCAGGTCTAAACAGGGACCAGTTTAATGATGTGGTCCAACATGAGGTCCACCTGTCTCTCAGGTGTCGGAGCCATGACCTGGTCGCCGTTAGCCTGCGGACTGCTGACAGGGAAGTACAACGAGGGGGTCCGCGAGAGCTCCAGAGCCACCATGAAGGTAAATAGTACTGAAATACACAACAATACACACTATAAATACACACCATGTAAAATACACAATTAGATACAATATAAGACACTAAATACACAAATAGGATCAAACACCTACTGTAACAGACAAACAATGAAATACACAAACGTACACACTCAATAATCAGTGTACACAAACTTCTGAGGTACCACATGTTACAATGGTGATCCTGTGTGTGTGTGTGTGTTTGTGTGTGTATCTCCATGCTTGCTCGTCTCTACACCTGTCCATCTGCACACCTGTCTGTCTGCACGTCTGCCCGTCTCCACGCCTGCCCGTCTCTACACCTGTCCGTCTGCACGTCTGCCCATCTCTACACCTGTCCGTCTGCACGTCTGCCCATCTCTACACCTGTCCGTCTGCACGTCTGCCCATCTCTACACCTGTCCGTCTGCACGTCTGCCCATCTCTACACCTGTCCGTCTGCACGTCTGCCCATCTCTACACCTGTCCGTCTGCACGTCTGCCCATCTCTACACCTGTCCGTCTGCACGTCTGCCCATCTCTACACCTGTCCATCTCCACACCTGCCCGTCTCCATACCTGCCCGTCTGCAGCAGTGGAAGTACTGAGATCCTTTGCCTGCCCGTCTCTACACCTGTCCGTCTGCACGTCTGCCCATCTCTACACCTGTCCGTCTGCACGTCTGCCCATCTCTACACCTGTCCGTCTGCACGTCTGCCCATCTCTACACCTGTCCGTCTGCACGTCTGCCCAGACCGCCTGAAACCAGAATATACAGTGTCAGTATAGTTGTGAACATCCAATCAGATCTCTGGATTCGGTGACTTTCTCTTTCCGTGTCTCAGCTGACCCCGCCCCTCATCGCTGAGATGGACGCGTTGCTCAGCAACAAGCCACGAAATGCCAAGAAGGAGGCGAGGAGCTGAAGATGAGGAAGCTACAAACTTTATTTAAAATATTCAGCAAACAGACAACAAGGACACGTGAGAGCGTTTGTCCCTCTGGTTCCCAGGTGACCACGTCGTCCTTGTCGTCATGGAGACAGGAGCATTATGTCGTCCCTCCACATTGATTTTAGTTCCTGTAGATAATCAGATATTCTTATATTAACCTGAAGAGGAACACAGAAGAGGCTGAGGTGTACGTTTTTACAGCTGTTTAACATCTGTCTGATGCTGCTGTCATGGCAACAAGCCCTTCACGTCACACATCTAAGTCCTAACAGCGTTTATCCATCCACCTGTTAGTATAAACGGACGTGCACTTTTCTGTGCAGCACATTTAAAACACTTTCACACCGTTTCCCCTTTCCCGCTCCCTAGTGCACACACACCTGTACTTCTATCTTTGTGAGGACTCACTGACCTGATGCCCAAACCGAACCCTAACTCCAAGTCTTAACCCTCAAGGTGTTTCACAAACTGAGGACTGTCAGCAGCCGTCACCTTCCTCACACGAACTAGAATTCATAATATCTTGTTATTGACTGAAGTATCTATCGCCACGACTCTGCACCTTAATCACTGGTAACAGACGCCACCTGCAGCTAATTTTCATCTCATCTTAATTGTAACGACATGCACAATAATACAACCTGCACTTAAAAGTTAAGACATTCAGAACATTTTGTTAAAAAGGTCAGTTTTATAAAACAGATACAAGTGCTGGACGATTTTAACCCCTTAAATTAAACACTTAATCTTTTGTGTAGGCTTCGGGGTCTTTTGGTATAAAGGTAGAAACCCGACAGCCTGTTGGCTGCTTCAGACGTGTGCTCGCTTAATTTCTTTCTGGTGTCAGTGGATTCCTCTGTGAGCAGTGAAATACCCAGTGTCTCCACCAGATTCATTTGGTTTTTGAATGAGAAAAATATTTTTCCATGTTTGTCACAAAAACAGCAGCTGAAATCACCGAAACCTCCAAACAGCAAACTGACGAGGGCTCAGACACCAGGGGCAGTGAACTACAAGTAGTTTAACTAGTGATGGAAGTAGCTCAATTACATGTTGGCCATTGTCTGTGTAGTGAACTACTGCGACCATACAAAGAGGAATAAGTGTTTATTTTTACTTTATCATAGCTTCTCTGACCCCAAGCGCCGTCTGGATAAGACCAGTGACTCTTCTTTTATAGACCAGCACTAAAGTCAGTGAAACAGTCAACAGGCTGGATGAGGCCGTTTTGTTTAGGACGGGGTCTTTTTGTTTTGGGTAAATAAACTCAGCTCAGTGACATTTTGTACTGGCACACGTTTCCTTTGACTATAATTTGGTATCACATGTACCGTCAGTTTGTTTGACAAAGTAGTTTGAACTACGTTTTCTAACTTTACCAAACTACATTTCCCTTTAGAGCAGCTTTGCTGTAATTTAGTGTGGAGTAACTGGTAGTTTGCAAAGCTACGTTATCAGAGTAGTTCCCCCGACAGTCGGACAGACTGGATGAAAGGCTGAGACATGTCCCAGTGTGGGCTGCTGACTGACCGTAACCTCCCGCAGTGTGTCTGTGACGTCTGTAGCACAGTCTGACACACAGAGCTGACTCCAGGATGTGAGCTCAGGGAGCGCAGCAGCAACCAGCCGCCAGCAGGTGGCAGCAGAGCTCTGCACCGCCACTGGTGCCGACACGTCCCTGTGGAAACAGATGGGACTCGACCTGTGGACATGAACATTGACAGGTGTTGTGTCTGTAAACATGTTCAGAAACACGATGGATCAGCAGCATCAACGTGTCACTAGTCAAAAAATGGTCAGAGCAAAGGTTTTGTCTTGTGAAGAAGCAGAGAACTCGTCTTCATTTGTACAGATTTATTGAATACACCACACACAAACACCACGAGAAGCACAATAAGTCACAAAAGTGCATGGTGCCAAAAATAAAGCACATACAACTGAGTCCAGCTGCTTAGACAGAGGCAGGAATCAGAGGGAGACTCACACTGAATAACAACTGTCTCACAGTAAAGGCAGCGAGAAACCAAACACACAGCACAGCGACTGTGGTACCAACATACTGGGGATAAATGACACAATGTCCCAGAGTCCAAACTGTCAACTTCAGGTTGTCTGTTCTGTTTGTCCCACCGTACAGTAAGTGGGGAAAAACAGGAAAGCATCAAATCTTCACTCTGCCACAGGAGACGGTAGACGTCTTAGAGGACTATTACAGGCTGCAGCTGTGGGGAGGCGTGTTGGCTTGGTGGGGGGGAGGGGGTCCATTTCCTAACCGGTAATTTGGCCCAACATGTACCTGAATGGATGTTCTGATCTGACAGCTTTAGCTGGAACATAGCCAGACTAACCCACTACGATCCAGTGAGCTGCCGTTGACTTTACCCCAGTCACGTCAGCCACACTCATTTTCCAAGTGCACAGTTTGTCCTACATTTAAAATAAGGGCTGTGAAACGGCTGTGAGGTCCGAGGATGTGTTGCACTTCCGGTTAGATGCTAAACTGTATTTAGTTGCCTTGTACTTGTACATGTGTAATGACAATAAAGTTGAATCTAAACTAATGTGTGAGAGCTTTGCTGAACGTTGCAATCTGCAGCCTCGCCACTAGATGTCACCAAATCTCACACACAGCACCTTCAGGCTAATGACAGTTAAACGTATCCGTGTTTAAAATGGCTAATGAGCAATAAGAAGTGATGGTAATGAGAAGCCAGACAGGTGCTTTAGATGTGTTTTACTACGTTTAGCTGAAAACCTGAAGGCGGGGGAATCAGCTGGTCTGCGTCTGCTCAGACCTCTATAGTGCAGTGGAATGAGATGGTGGGTCTCAAACTCCTCGATTGCAGTGGTCAAAACGTCACAATGTGCATGCAGTGTGACTTCATGGTAATTCAGTCCACTTGTCCAGGAAAAAGGCCTCCCACACTGGTCTCGGCTGTGTGGCCCCTCTCCTTTACATGCGTTAGCTGATGAGTTTTTAGATGAGCTTTTTGAGAAAAGGTTTTTCCGCATTGTTCACAGCTGTGCGGTTTCTCTCCAGTGTGAATCTGTTGGTGTCGTTTTAGGTTAGTCTTTGCGGTAAACGTCTTACCACACTGGTCACAGCTGTACGGCCGCTCTCCTGTATGCGACAGCTTATGAGTCTTTAGCTGGCGTTTCTGAGAATAAGACTTTCCACAGAGGTCACAGCTGTGCGGTTTCACCCCAGTATGAATTCGTTGGTGGGAAATGGCTTGAGTTTGCTGAGTAAATGTTCTTCCACAATGGTCACAGCTGTACGGCCGCTCTCCTGTGTGAATTCGTCGGTGGGCAATAAGGGTTCTTTTCAGAGTAAACGATTTCCCACACAGCTCACAGATATGTGGTTTCACTCCAGTGTGAATTTGCTGATGGGCGTTCAGGTCACTTTTCCGAATAAACGATCTTCCACACTGGTCACAGATGTACAATTTCTCTCCATTGTGACGTAGCTGATGGATAATCAAGTCACTCTTCAGAATAAAACACTTTCCACATTGCTGACAGCTGTGTGGTTTCACTCCGGTGTGAATCTGTCGATGGGACTTTAATCGACTTTTCAGGATAAACGTTTTCCCACACTGGTCACAGCCGTACGGCCTCTCTCCTGTGTGTAACAGCTGATGCTTATTTAGACCACCTTTACAAGTGAAAGCTTTTCCACACTGGTCACAGCCATACGGCTTCTCTCCTGTGTGAATACGTTCGTGTTTAGTTAGGCCGCTCTTCACGCTAAATGTTTTTCCACACCTGTCACAGCTGTATGGTTTCTCTCTGGTGTGCACCCGTCTGTGGATGTTCAGGTTACATCGTGCCCTGAACCGTTTCCCACACTGGTCACAGCTGTGTGGTTTTTCTGCAGTGTGGCTCTGCTGATGGGTTTTTAGACTGTTCACAGAAGAAAACATTTTTCCACACTGGTCACAGCTGTACGGTTTATTTCCACTGTGAAGTCGCTGATGTTGTTTTAAACGCTTTTCAGTGAAAGTTTTTCCACATCGGTTGCACCTGTACAGTCGCTCTCCGGTGTGAACTCTCTGGCTCTTCAGGGGTGATGATGAGTCGAAGGCTCTGTCAGGCTGTGGACAACGTGCATGTTTGGGTCCCTCTGGGCTGATCTGTCTCTACAGGGACAAACAGGAACAGAGGAGGAGAGTTGGAGCTCATTAAATGTTTCACTGCATCCTTCAGCCCCCGCCTCTCAGACCAAAGACCACCATTTCTTAGAATACTTCAGAGGCCGGTTTCACAGCCTAGACCCCGACTACGGCTCAGATCTAACAGCCAGGCTTTAGATGTCTAAACATATCTGCTGCACAAAGCTGTTTAACTCTCAAGTAAGACTAATGTGCTAGGAATTCTGGGTAAATTAAGACTTTTTTAAAACACAGCATCAACAGAAAACTTGTGCCTTCTTGATGAATTTAACAGTTAACCAAAAAAACATTCTCCTGGAAAAATCAGCAAAGAATATAACAACAACAATAATAATTAGGGCTGAAACCAAGTATTCAACTCTTTGGATAGTCATTCGTTGGATAGGTAGTCACTTTTCAATCTTCTTATCCGAATATTCGAGAGAGCGGGAAATTTCAGTGCAGTCTCAGTCCCACAACGAAGAGGAAAGAGAACATGATGGAGGCGGCTCAGTCCACTAGCTGGACACGTCTGCAGTTCACTGGAGCAGATCTCCAAACAAGCCCACTAGGGGTGTGACGAGATCCTGTGCCACAAGATCCCACGATATTAAAACGTGACAATATTTCTAGCCAAGGCCCCCCCACCCTGGGGGGACGGGGGGTGCAGGGGGAGTGTTGTATGTGTGCATGATACAGCCATGTTGTGCCGACTCCACGTGAGCGGCTTCATTCACGCTTCCAGCCCGTGAGTTTCCGTTGTGTTTTGGTTAGCTATGCTGCTAATGTAGCGACTCCACGTAGAACTGAAGGGACGTTTATTACAAGATGATTAGTTAAAACATTTCAAAATGTATTTTGTCACTTTCAGTCAAATAAAAGACTTTTCTAGTTGTATATTTCATCAGTGAAGATTTCTGAAAAAGTCTTAAAATATTGTCTCGTTCTCACGGGATAAGTGTCGTCACTCCCCTAAAGCCTCCACGCTACTCTGATAAACGACCAGTGACTTCATGTCTGAAAGTATCAAGACTTAATAAAGTAGCATAAGACAAAATATTCACAGGTTCAAAGTTCCCAGATCAACAAATCATTAGTGAAATGTTAAAACACAAACGACGCCTCTGCACTGTAGTAGGAGACGGACAACGGGCTGCAAGCTCATTTTAATCCTGACAAGCTGCTTTGATGAAACCTGGTGTGAGCAGCAGCGACGGCTGCAACACCGAAACAACATTCAGTAGCTTCGCTCTTTGGATTCTTGTTCAGTACATTTAAGAGGGAATAAAACGTAAACAGAAATACAAATGAATAAGTAGCATAAATAACAGCAGAGACATTTGATTTGATCCTTATTTAACCCTCGAGTCCCACCGTTTCACAGGGGAGACCAATCAATAAGCAGCATCACAGAGGAAGTGAAGACGCCGTCAGCTGCTCTCAGCTGCTCAGCCAGGCTCCACAACTCAAAGCCGCCTCACCCAGGACGTTATTTTATAAAGCAGCGTGAGCACAAAATGGCTTGAAACATGCACGTCACTTCCCATGTGTCCAGCTGCAGGTAAACTCTCACCTGTGTGTGCACACTTTGGACATGAAACTGGCAGCACATGATGAAGCAGTGAAGTGAAGCCAGACTTTATACTGATCCTTGTTATGGGTTTAATTTCGCTTCATATTAAACTGATAATCCCACGTGCACAGTGTGAGGAACATCAGGCAGCTGGTATGTTGTGTGGGCCACCCACTGCTCCATTAAGACACAGGCCGATCCATTTACACCTGTGATCCATTACTGTCAGTAACTGATGGTCTGGCGCTGGCTCATCACCACATCCCCAAACCCCCAGAGCTCAGAGGAGACGCTCGGGCCATGTGACACTCACACGCCGCAGCCTCCCAGTCGGTTTGGAGCTGCTCCACTGCGCCACTTTGCTAAGGACAAAGCCAGAAGGTGTGAGTGACTGATGTTCAGCCTTACAATGACCGAAGCATCACATCACATTTCTTTATAGAGCTGCAGGACCGTCCACCATGGCCAAGGACTGGACTCTGAAACATACATGCTCACACAGTGCCGGCTGCCTGGCAGAGGCTTCCTGTGCACCCCGAGACTGACATGAGGCTGTCTGACGAGCGTGCACCACAGCACAATGCACAGCTTGGGCACTGGCCGCTTGTGTTTGGAGCAGTAACCTGACCACCCCAGTGGTTCAGAGAGATGTTTA
Source organism: Monopterus albus (assembly GCF_001952655.1). Lineage (NCBI taxonomy): Eukaryota > Metazoa > Chordata > Actinopteri > Synbranchiformes > Synbranchidae > Monopterus > Monopterus albus. The sequence continues at coordinate 116,172 of NW_018128340.1, forward strand.
AACGTCACTGCACCACTGCCTGATGAACAGTGACACCGGTAGTGCAGTGTAAAACCAGACAGGCCTCCAGGAGCACAGGGCTCCGGCTCCCCATGATGCCACTGGAGCGTCGGTCCGTTAGCGGTAATGGCATTATGGGGGAAACGGAGCCGCCCTCGGTGCTGTCCAGGTCTGGACTGGGATATCATGGAGTCCATAAACGTTATAAGGGCCTAAGTAGATCCACTACATGTACATATATGAGGTAAATCACGTTTTCGGATGCGACGAGCACAGAATTAAAACAGTTTTTCGTTGCGTTGCCTTCTGGGCCTCAATTTGACTCCACCACAAATGGTCCTGATGTTCCCGATCGTGTGCGCGTCCACATCAGTCGGGTAGGGGCCTTTGCTTACACCCGGTTTGTTTATCATGTCACCCGGTAAAAACGGCCTGCTTCGCCGATGCTATACAAACTGGCAAAAAGAATTACACGACTTTTAGTTTTGATGTTTTTAGTAAGTCCTGATCACTGACCTCCGGTCCGCTGGGCCCAGGGGACGAGTCTGCTTTGTTCCCCTGTGTGGACTCGTTGTTCCGGTGGTCCGGGTTCTCCTCCTTCACTCCGACTATGTAGCGATCCTGGTAGACGAAATCCGGGTCCTGGTTCTCCTCCTTTATCTCGCTCTTACAGTGATCCTGGTCGTCGAAATCCGGGTCCTGGTTCTCCTCCTTAATCTCGCTCAGGTAGTGGTCCTGGTGCATTAAATCCATATTGTGGTTCCGTCCGTCGCCGCCACGTTCTGTGTCAAGTAACAGCTCCGTATTCCCGTGATCTCAGGGTCTCGCGGTAACTAGAAGGTCGCATGTTTTCCGCTTAGCCGTAAAGGTTAAGAAGACAAAGTTACGACAGCGGGTCACGTGACTCGCTCACCTTTAAGTCATGGATGTAAAAATAACGTACAACTTCAAGAACTTAAAGCTAATTGAACGTTCCCGTACAAGACCAGCTACACATCCGCCATTTTGGACTGAAAGCGACTGTGTAAAAAAACAAAACAAACAACTTTACGTCAGTAAAACGTACAAGAACAAAACCAAATTGATTCCATTCCACTGTCAAACATTTACTGGACGATGAGAATGATGGGTAAGATGGGTAGTGGGCTAGAAGGTCCAGTACAAAGACGAGTTTAAGGTGGAATTACATAATTCTACTAATATAACCATTTACAAGCTGTTTACAGTTCAGTGCCAGACACGGGTTTCCTTTATTCCACTTGGATTCCACTTTCTGAGTCACGTCTGTGTCCAATAAGTTATTTGTAGGACTCGTGCGGCCTCCGTTGGCGTCTTCAGTCCGAAATGGCGGCCCCCACCACCGCCACTGACCATCTAGTGGCCGATAAACACCAGAACTTGGCCTCCTGGCTTCACTAAGTTAAGGGCAGGATTACTAGCAAAGTACCACTTTAAATGACAGGTTATCAAACTAATTATTTGCATTGTAAATCAACGATGATTAATAATATAATGTGTAATATAGTAAATATTTGTAGCACTGAATCCTCAACAGCATAATTCTCTTATTATATTCTTATATATTTTTATTATATCTCTTCATTTGCTGCTTAAAGTGCCTTAGATGTTGTGTTACTTATTTATCTACTTTATATTTCATTAGTATTTTGTGGCATTGATGTGGACAACAAAGTAAGAATTTGATTGTACAGGGAAACACGTTTCCTAACTGTGCATATGACAAACAAACACTTTGACCTTTGACTTAACTGTTGAGTAAATGGGGAGACAAACTAAAACAGGCTACACCTTGTGAGACAATCACGTTCCTGTTCCATTCATTGTGTTGTGTGTCTTTGTGGTGTCCGTGAACCGTGAAACACAAACGGGACCCAGATAAATAGCAAACAGCTGATTTATTCATCCGACTTGTAGAAGAATGTTAACGATTTCATTTTAAAGGTTTGAAATGCAGAACAATTCAGTACAAACTCGTGCAAAGCTTCACTGCAGCAGCTGGAGAACAGGTGAACGTTTCCTCGATCAGCCTGACAACAAACCACCTGGTCATAAAGCGAACCGGTCCAAGGACAGCACACCGTAAAACCAGGACTGGAGCCGCAACGGAGCTGGGGTGGCTCTTGCCAACGCGCTGACGTCAGCGCTGCCCTCGACAGCCGCCGGACAAACCGGAACCGGCTGACGGGAGTCCCGGTGTGACCTCAGAGCAAACGGAACACAGCTGTGTCCGATATGGCGACGTGGTTGATTTATCCTGTCTGAGTTATTATCGTCAAACTTAATATATTTAAAACGTTTATCATTTTAGTTTTACACAGTCAATAAGAAAAAGGGGGAAACGGATTTCCTTTTATTTTGCGTATTTGTACTGGTGTATTTGTTTTTGTTTTGATTTTTGTCCTTTTTTCTGGATCATATGTGCCCTGGAACCCAAACAATCTCAAGATGACCCTTTGACATGTAGTTAAAATATTTTAAAGGCAAGGACAAAATAAAATAATTTAAAGGTCAAGGTTATCAACAGAAAGTCTGTAGTCCTAACAGGCCTGGGTTCTGATGCCAGGTCCATTTTGGATCCAGTTGCAAACTGATTCATGAAGCAAATAGCAGGAGCCACGTCAGCAGCAGCTTCTTTATCTCTGTTTAAACTGGAAACAGCAGCAGATTCGTTCTTTGGCCAGCTGCTCTGAATTGAGCCCCGTTTGCTTTCAGCCTGTTTTTTTTAAATCAAATTAAGACAAAGTGTCCCCATTAAATGTGGCCTAATTATCAGACATGAGCTCCGAGGTGCAGTGTCCCTGGATCAGTGTGACACTGGACGAACAGAAACAGGTTCTGGTTTCTACATGGACTGACAGAGGTTTGTTGTGGAAGGACATCAGAGATAAGGAGAGCCAAACTTTATCTCCATGAGCTACTGTCATGCTCATTTTGTTCAGCATCATTTCTACCTGTTCAGATCTTCGCTGTCACTTTGTAAGATGTTACATTTAATTAAATAAAGTGTTTAGTTCCAATATGGAAACTTGTCTTAACTGTTTTGCCTAAAAAGTAGAGGTCAGAGGTGACGGGGGTGTGGGGGGTATTAAGACTCGACCCTACAGTCTGTGCAGCAGCACACACACCCATACACACACACTAGCAGTTCATGCTGTAATAAATAAAACACCCATAGCATCTGTAAAGTCCCACTTTAGAATATATATATATATATGTGTGTGTGTGTGTGTGTGTGTGTGATTGTGTTTAAATACATTTATAAGTAGCTTTGTTATAATCATGTACACTTTGAAGTACACAGTATGTGTACTCCAAATGACGAGCCCCGTTCAAAAGTGTTACACACCTGTATGAACGTCACTGATCTGACACCAGGAAAAATCACAGATTCAGATTTACTCTTAGTCTGGGTCTGGTTTGTCCAGGTGACCCCACAGTCCTGCTGGTCCTGGTCCTTTACAGTAAAGCAGCAGTGAATTATGGGAAGGAGGAGACAGACCCTGAACCTCCTGGGCTTGTTTTGTCCTGAGCTGTGCCTCCTAGGAGTCCTAGTCTTAGACCACATCTGGACAGGTTCAGTCCAGGTGACCTGAAGTGTTCTTACTCCACCTGTTTTATCAGACAAGTATCCCAGCGTGCATTTCACAGCAGCCACTGGTGGACAGTTTGAGCCAGGCTCACAGCTGCGTTGACTCTCGTCTTTTTACAACAAAGTTAAGTGCTCATGTATTTTCAGGCGAGAAAGTGGGTTTCATATACAGTATTGTTCAAAATAATAGCAGTACAATGTGACTAACCAGAATAATCCAGGTTTTTAGTATATCTTTTATTGCTACATGGCAAACAAGTTACCAGTAGGTGCAGTAGATTCTCAGAAAGCAAACAAGACCCAGCATTCATGATATGCACGCTCTTAAGGCTGTGCAATTGGGCAATTAGTTGAAAGGGGTGTGTTCAAAAAAATAGCAGTGTGGCATTCAATCAGTGAGGTCATCAATTTTGTGAAATAACAGGTGTGAATCAGGTGGCCCCTATTTAAGGATGAAGCCAGCACTTGTTAAACATGCATTTGAAAGCCTGAGGAAAATGCGTCGTTCAAGACATTGTTCAGAAGAACAGCGTACTTTGATTAAAAAGTTGATTGGAGAGGGGAAAACCTATAAAGAGGTGCAAAAAATTATAGGCTGTTCAGCTAAAATGATCTCCAATGCCTTAAAATGGAGAGCAAAACCAGAGAGACGTGGAAGAAAACGGAAAACAACCATCAAAAGGGATCGAAGAATAACCAGAATGGCAAAGGCCCAGCCAATGATCAGCTCCAGGATGATCAAAGACAGTCTGGAGTTACCTGTAAGTACTGTGACAGTTAGAAGACGTCTGTGTGAAGCTAATCTATTTTCAAGAATCCCCCGCAAAGTCCCTCTGTTAAAAAAAAAGGCACGTGCAGAAGAGGTTACAATTTGCCAAAGAACACATCAACTGGCCTAAAGAGAAATGGAGAAACATTTTGTGGACTGATGAGAGTAAAATTGTTCTTTTTGGGTCCAAGGGCCACAGACAGTTTGTGAGACGACCCCCAAACACTCCAGACTGTCTTTGATCATCCTGGAGCTGATCATTGGCTGGGCCTTTGCCATTCTGGTTATTCTTCGATCCCTTTTGATGGTTGTTTTCCGTTTTCTTCCACGTCTCTCTGGTTTTGCTCTCCATTTTCAGGCATTGGAGATCATTTTAGCTGAACAGCCTATAATTTTTTGCACCTCTTTATAGGTTTTCCCCTCTCCAATCAACTTTTTAATCAAAGTACGCTGTTCTTCTGAACAATGTCTTGAACGACGCATTTTCCTCAGGCTTTCAAATGCATGTTTAACAAGTGCTGGCTTCATCCTTAAATAGGGGCCACCTGATTCACACCTGTTATTTCACAAAATTGATGACCTCACTGATTGAATGCCACACTGCTATTTTTTTGAACACACCCCTTTCAACTAATTGCCCAATTGCACAGCCTTAAGAGCGTGCATATCATGAATGCTGGGTCTTGTTTGCTTTCTGAGAATCTACTGCACCTACTGGTAACTTGTTTGCCATGTAGCAATAAAAGATATACTAAAAACCTGGATTATTCTGGTTAGTCACATTGTACTGCTATTATTTTGAACAATACTGTATACACTGGACTTATCAAAACTGAGAGAAGTGTCACATCTCTGCAGCTCTTTTTGGGTCATCCACCACTGGTTTCATCTTAAACAGAAGATATAAATGTATGTAAATGTCCTGACAACCGAATGGTTACAACAGTGTCCACAGTCGAGTGGACGGGTTGAGACCAGCTTTGCTTGTTTTACCAGCTGCCTGTGGGTTCCTGTCTGCCTAAGACACTATCGATGGTGAAACAAAAACAAAAAGCCAAAAATAATCTTAAAAAAGAGGAAACACACTGTTGACTGTACTGCAATGTCTGAAAATTCTGGAAGCTGAAATGAATGACCTGAATGTGCTGCGAGTAGAAATACTTAGCATGAATTAATCCATTCATGCATATTCAGTAAATACACAGTACATCCAACGCTGTGACAGTGCTGCCTCTGTGGACTCAGGGCTCCCTGTCTGTACAGATATCACACAACGTCAATAAAAAAAAAAACCAAACATCTATAGATGAAAAGGAGTAGTGAACAACAGACTGTGTCTCACTGTCAACGTGGTGGACAGAGGGTACTGACCTGACCTCTGAGTCAGGTGTACGGTACAGTGAATCCTCAGAGCCAATCTGAGCTCGTGAACCGGACGCTCACTGACTGGACAACGTCCTCTGGTCCTTGAAAGTCTGGACCACCTTGGTGGACTCAGTACTGAGAAAGACCTCAGATTTCCACAGTTTGTATCTGCTCTGCCTCCTGCAAGGTGCTGCTCAGGGCAAAAGAAACCAAGTATCCTGTGCCTGTAAGACTGAGCAACAGGACGTGTGACATTTTTGAATGGAGCTCTTTCTAAGCTGCAGACACACAGCTATGTTGAACCAGGGGAGAAGACAGACGACAGATGGACAGACAGATGAAGCAGAGGAGAGGAGGGAGGAAGGAAGAAAGAGTCAGCGCTGGGTAAGGCATCGCTCTGTCAGTCTCTCGCCATCAGACAACATTAAGAACATCTCTGTTATCCGTCTCTCCTCTTCCGCCTTACTTCTCCTCTCCTTTGTTGGAAGAAGGGATGAAATGAAGACAGGGTTTAAGTGGTCAGTCCTCTCCTCTCCAGCTCCCTCGTCTGCTTCAGCTCTTTTATCCTGCAGAGATAAAACCGGGAGGGGAGTCGCTGATTTAACCACTATCCAGAATGTCACAACCAAACTGCGGCCGGTGAAAATGTAAATGTGTGTGTTACCTGTGTCTGCAGCGTCTCAGAAACCTCATGATCTTTCTGGCTGCCTGGTCCTGTTTCTTCGTCAAGAACGACCCCCTGATGGGCACATAATCAATACCTGCTGCTTACTGTCAATGACCAAGACCTGCTAGGCGCAATCGGGATGTGCTGGCAATAATCAATACCCACTGTCAGCCATCAGTGTGTTGGCAGTGTGTTTCTGGTGTAAACTAAAACAAAGCTCAGGTGAACCGGACGCTGCGCTCAGCCAGCCGTTTGCTGACTGCAGCCGTACACTGACGACTAAATAAATCACTCAGGAGGCTGCAGCAGCCGTCGGACTGTGACTTCTAACACATTTGGACCTTGTGTATCACACCCTTTAGTCAGAGGAACTGTAACACCCATTCAGTCTGAGCTCACCTGTAAGCGGTGGGTGTTCTTAGTGGAATAGGCAGGATGCTTTCTGTGACCTGACACGATGCTGATCAGTAGCCTTTAATCAATCAACTGCTGCCTTCAGTGGGTGTTCAGCGACGTGGAGGGTGATTGTGTTTCTCTGTCTCATGTCTCCTGACTGACTGCCCACCTTCACATGCTTCACATGTTCTGACTCAGACACTGGAATATCTCACGTCGTGCCAAAGCCAACTCCGTGGTTCTGGAGTCGGCTGAACGTCTCCGTGCCAGCTCTCACTAAGACTTCTGGATGTGTTAGTGCTCTATGTGCTGATCAGCTCTTACTTGATCTTGGGGTTGTGGCTGGCGGCGCCTCGTGGAGCCTGCTTGAGCCGCTCGTACTCCTTGTAGCTGCGGTAATACTGCTGGATGAGGACGGCCGCCCGCCGGCTCTGCTGGAAACGCTTCTGCTCATAGTACGACCTGAACTTAGACTGGATCAAGATGGCCGCCTGGGTCATCTTCTTGTAGAGAGCATACTGAAGGGACAGAGCGGCACTGTTAGCGTTCATACACAGCCAGAGAACAAACACAACAGGAAGTGTACAGTCTGCTTAGAGGAATAAACCACAGATGAAGAGAACATAGCGAGCTCTGAGAACCACTTCGATCACCTGCCGGCGATGTCGGCTCAGACTGAACCTCAGACCGATCTGAACTGGGTCTTTAGTCTCAGCCAGTTCTCACTACATGGCCAAAGGTGTTTGGACACTATATCCTGTCTTTGAGCTGTACATGTAATCGCTAAGATTCTTTATTTTCAACCAACCCCACACCTCAAAGTGCTCAAAGTTAGTTTGCATGGTCTAAAAATCAAAAGCCAAATTCTGTGATCATGACAAAACAATCACAGACCCTAAGGTTTATTACAGTTTCTCTGCAGTGAAAGTAAACGACGAAACTCGTGCACAGTCCATTCAGTTAAATGTAAGACTTTTGGAATGACACATAAACCCGTCCATCCTTTAACACTACTCCAAGCTCGTGACCAGGGCCAAGGGCTGGAACGTCCATCCACTGGTAAACTGAGAGTTCTGTCTTCTGGCTCAGCTGGATGAATGTGGCTGTGCACTGTACAGATTGGCCACAAATCGTATGAAGAGAATGTTCATCTACCTTTGGCCATGTAGGTGATATTCATTAACCCTGAGGCAGGGATTACTAATTAACTAATTAAATGTTCTGCAGCATCTAACCACACAATGAAAGTGACGGTCATGGGGAGGACTCACATCACAGGACACAGCATCCACCTGTACCGGGTGGGACGCCGGCTCTAGCCACACACACACACACACACACACACACACACAGAGACGAAGATGAACTGCCTACACAGTACTACAGCTACTGGTCTGCCATATTACCTTCAAAGCTATCCATGTTAGCTAACCAGAGAGAGAGATGAAGAGACACAGCAGGTTAGTTCAGTGTTAGTGAAGCTTCCAGACAAATCAGTACAATCCATCGCACACACATTAACACACACCTGTTTGTACTTCCTGTAGCATCTCTGGATGACGGCTGCAGCCATGTCCTGCTGCTCCTTTAACCTCCGACCCTGAAGACACAGAGGTGGGAGGAACAAACATTTACAGTTACAGAATCAAGGCTTCTGCTTCCCGTCAGTGTTACTCATCAAACAATCATGTATTTCATTTCACATGAAACTAAATGTTTCAGCTCAGCCTTTGTCCACGCATCCCCAAGAGCATGCATGAGAACAAAACTGGGACAAACTTATTAAAACGTCTACTGATCCAATGGGAGGAGGACATGCACCAGGTCCATAAACAACACCAGCTAACACCATTATGCAGTGGCACGGGTTTCTACCCACTGATCCTGAAGGCCTGGACAGATTCCATGGTAAATTCAGAAAAATACATGTGTGCAGTCTTTAGTTGTGTATCCACAGGCAACATGTGGCCTCTCAGCTGGCGACATCCAACTAAAGGCAGGGACTTACGCTGACAGTTTAGGTGATCAGAGATCAGATTTGGCCACGATTAGACCACATTGGAATGTAGACTCAGTGGCTAGCGTTGACTTCCAGGAGATAAAAATCAAAAGTCATGATCAGAGATCGGATTTGGCCACGATTAGACCACGTTGGAATGTAGACTCGGTAGCTAGCGTGGACTTCCAGGAGATAAAAATCAAAAGTCTAGTCTTATATAGAAACTAGACTCTGGAACTAAGCTAGGGAGAAGAACTCAGGGCCTCAACTCAGGGACTAAACTTTGCTACTACAGTGTGATGTTGTTGTCTCTCACTGTGAACTCAGGAAGTAAAACGTGGAGATTAGACTAAAGCTCAAGGACTAAAGTCTGGACTAGAGGAGGCGCCTTCGCCTTCATTTTAAACAGTCAATGACAGGAGGTGTGGGGAGAGAGGGGGAAAACGGTTTGATAAGCTGAGTGCACATGAACCAGTCAACACAGAGGTCACCTGGAAACCGAGGTCTGAACTGAACCGTGGATTTGGTGAGTCGTTACCTCCCTGGTCAGCACTAGTCAGGTGTAGAGCTCTCTGGCCTCCAGGGTGGAGACCACTGCAGCTCGTTAAGAACACTGCAGGAGCTCAGTAAATATGAGCAGTTCTATATGCATCAGTCATACAGAGAACACAGTGAAACCCGTAGCAGCAGTTAGGTTTAGGAACCTTGTATCGCCTGAAGGCGTTCTGGATGATCCTGGCGGCCTCGTACAGCTCCCTCTGCTCGCCGTCCGTCAGCGTCAGCAGGGCAAAGTCTCTCTCCATCTTCCCATTGGCAGAGGCATTCAGAAACTCTGCCCATGCCGCAGAAGATGGTGGGCGGAGCCTCTGGAGGGCCAGAGCGCTGAGGGGGGAGGGGGGGCACATTCGCCTGCAATACAAACACATCCATCCATACCTCTGTTCTTACCTGGTCATCACATGGTGCACAGGTCACACTTGTTTCTATGGTAACACTTCATACAAAGGACTACAGTGTGGGGCATCGTTTAGTGGCTTACCTGGGTGGGGAGTGTGTGTGTGCGTCGACCGTGTCCAGGTAAGTAGCCAGCCAGGTGTCCTGTATGGTGGGGTTGTCCCGCCTCTCTCTGAGTGGTGAATCCGCCCCCACGGGGAAGTCCTCCTGTTTGATTCGCTCCGGGGTCGCCTCGATGATGTGCTCTGCCAGAGTTGCCATGTCAACCTGTTGTGTTGAGAGGGTTACCAGAGCAACAGGGAGTCAAGACATCCATGGTTACTGTAGATTTGATGTGTGTGGTCTGAATTATATCACCAGGTTCCTGGGAACATCTACACTTTCCCAACCAGGCAGAACTAAACTCTGGGGCAAAACCCAACTACTAAACATGGGGCTAAACAACAGGACTAACGTCAAGGGTTACCCTCACTGGCTAAACACAAAAACTGCACTCTGGGGCTAAACTAAATGTGCACATTAAAACCACAAACTAAAACCTGACGCCAAACTCAGGTACTACACTAACTTAACTTAGGGAACTAAATTCAGGGACTATGGTCGAGGACTGAGCTTAGCTGTTACATGTAGCACAACTGTGGAACAGAACTTTGAGCTTAAGCTGAGCTGTAAAGGTGTGTGTACCTGCAGAACCTCCTCCTCCAGGTACTCCTCCTCCTCACCCTCATTCTCAGTGTTCTCACTGTAGCTCAGCAGCTGCTCCTCCAGCGCCGTTGCGGTGTGCGAACGCTGCCCACCTGCTGTGTGTACATGCGTGTAAGTGTGTGTGTCGTCAGGGGAGGTGGACTCATAGTCCATGAGGTAAAGAGAAGAGTCTCTGGAACTGCTGGGGATCAAACCTATGAGATTGATTATAATGATCAACAACACAAACGAGGGACGAGAAACAGAGCAACTAAACACGGAGGAACAGTAATATTACCTGCGGTACCTGTGCTGAGAGCAGAGTCTGGTTCCTCCCCCCACATGGATACGGCAGGAAGGGAGGAGGGAGAGGGAGGGGAGAGAGGCATCAAGGAAGAGGAGGAGGAAGGAGATGAGGGGGAGGAGGGGGATGTCTCCATGGGAGCAGGGCCACTGGAGTAGGCGGAGCTCGGGGAGGGGGAAGAAGGGTCACTAGGGGAAGGGAGGCTGCTGGAGCAACTCAGACCTGGGAGGAGTAGGAACCAATCAATTCCAACCAATCAGAGAGCTAGAATGCCATCACATGATCAGCAGCAGGGGCATGTGTGCGTTACCTGTGTCTGGGCTGGTGGACAAAGGAGATGGGGGCAGCTGTGACTGAGGCGTGGCTGGATTGTACGTGTCTGCTGGAGGCGTGTGTGTCTTCCTGGGGGTTGCGTGTGCATGTGTGTGCGTGTGCTGTGTGTGCAGCTCCTCCAGTGCTGTGGCGAGGCGGGTGTGTCCCCGGGAGCGAGCGACGGCGAGTGGCAGGCGTCCCAGCGAATCGGGGATTCCCAGAGCCAGGCTGTTCCAGCCGTACAGCAGCTCTGCTGCCCTCTGGTGGCCCAGAGCGCACGCCCACATCTGCACACACAGACCACAGGGGGTGCTTAAACCAAAACGCTGCTATGTAACAGTGACCTTGATTTATGTCAGAGGGACTCAAACTGTTGGTGACCATAGTAACAGCATCCATCATGGACTTAAACATGTTAACTGTACTATTTACCAGCGGGGTGCAGGAGAAGTGGTCGACGTTCAGAGGGTCAACTTCCTGTTCCAGGTCCAAACTGTCGCTGTTAACGCTCCTAAAACAACAACATCTGTGGTTTAACACCTGCAGTGGGTCGCAATGTGTATCAGGTGTGTATGGATATACACCGTGAGGACCAGTCTGAGTTTCAGACACTGGAGTGAGGACATGTTCAAAGGCCTGTCTGAGGGTTCAGGCTTGGTTTTGGGGGTCAGGTCGGACCCAGGTTTAGGTCAGGGGCCAATGAGGGTCCTCACAACTATACTATGACAGATGTGTGTGTGTGTGTACCTCCAGTGGATCAGAGTGTGTATCAGATGTGTGTATCCCTGTGCAGCAGCCAGGTGGAGCAGTGTCATCCCGCGGTGACGGGCAGAGTGATGAAGCCTCTCTCCTCCTCCTCCTCCCCACCGTCCTCCCCTCATCATCCGTTCACATACTCTGACAATCCTCCTCTCAAACCACTGCGAGGACTGGGACAGAGAGACAGTAGGTTAACACACCTGAGGTGACATCACCTTAACACCTGACTGTTAAACTGATTAATACTTTCTTTAATTAATCAGCTGTGTTAATTACAAATGTCCCCTGAAACCAGAGAAGGTTCTGCTGTACAAATGACTCCTGACTGCTGACGAACCCTCTCAGCACTTTGTTTCAGGTTAACTACCTCACCCTCTGTGCTGTCACTCCCTCCCCCTCCCTCCAGCTGGTAGGAAACATTACATTCATACCTCCCCCCCCCCCCCCCGTCTTACTGTACACCTCTTCTGCCCCTCCCTGTGTGATACACATGAGCGAGTGAGGCTGTGATCAAACAGCAGTATGAAGCTAGGAAGCCCTCGTGTTATCAGACCAGCTGTTGACCATCCATCCTGCTCTCGGGGCTGACACCCACACAGCAAACCAGCCCTCAGACACACGGCAGTGACAACGCTAACAGGCTAACACAACACTAAAGCCACAACCCTTCAGGTTTTTATTGTCTGAGATGGTTTTTATTATTTATTATTCACTGTTACAGCCATTCAGTGTACAGTCCTCTATAAATGTTTCAAGCACCAAAAGGGAGGACACTTTCAATACCAGAGTGCAGCAAAGAGAACAAACCTAAACCAGACCAGTATTTGCTGTGATCGCCTTTGCCCTTAAACCAGCCCAGGTCTCCTCGGTCCACCTGCACAGTGTCTCCATGTGCTGGGCAGGTGCCTTGTTGGTATCTTAGAGGCGGCCACAGTTCAGCTGTGGATTCAGGCTGTCTCAGTGTCTCTCTGTCTGCATGTGGTCCCAGGCTGACTCCATGATGCTGGTTCCAGGGCTCTGTGGGCACCAGACCACCTGCTGCAGGACTCCTGGTCCTTCTGGTCTCTGGACATAGACCTTTGTGACTGAGGTGGTCTGAGCTCAGTGTTGGGCTGCAGGATAAATCTGGGACACATCAGATGCCTCCTGACGCAGCAGTTAATCAACCAATGTGACTAAAATCTTTGCAGTGCTCATCTGGAAACCCTGCTTCAGTACAAGGTAATCCAGATGTCACTCTCACCCAGCAACATTTTCCAGCTCGTCCTGGGAAACCCTGTGACGTTCTCAGGCCAGTAGAGATATATGAACTCTCCAGCATGTTCCATTGGGCATCACCTACCAGTGGATGTGCCCAGTAAGCCTCCAATAGAAAGCGCCCAGGAGGATCCTGATCAGAACCAGCTCAGCCTGCTCATTTTGATGCCACGGAGCACTGGATGTCAAAACTCCCTACCTTATCTCTCAATGAAACTCATTTTGGCCACTTGTACCTGTGATCTCATCTCTATGAACAAGACCCAGAGATCTTTAAACTGCTTCACGTGGGGCAACAACTCAACTCCTGACCCAGCGTTTCCGAGCAGACCCATGGCCTCACGCTCTGAGCTGCTTCAGTCTAGGTACGTTCAGTAATTCTCTCTCTATACATTTTGTTAGTAGTGGCGGAGTCTGCCATTCCCGTTCCATCACACACTAAGGACTGACAGGAAACGACGCAGCAACTTGATCTCAGCGTTCACAGCCGTGTCAGGGCTTGATTGTTTTCAATGTGTGAACAGGGCGTGTTCGAGTGTTAAGTTGCTCTTTATTACAACTTTAGAGGACAGAGGAACACAACAACTTCTACTAGTGTCCCGGGCCAAGACACGAGACATCTGAGTTGAGTAACTTGTGTTGAGTGTATAAGCAGCTGTTGAGGAGTCTCCTTGAAAGAACTGCTCCATTAAAAGACATTTCATACACTCAGCGTGTCCTGCTCTGGACTAACCCCATTTTTACATGTTCGGCAGCCCTGCTGCACACTGGCTAAAGACGGTGCCAGAAAATAAAGCTGCATAAAACACCATGTTACCCAGATTAGCATCGCAGTCAGTGACAATAAATCACTTGACTTATCTACGACAAACAGGCCAGAAACATTTTGGCTGAAAGGCAAACCTGGAGACTACTGATTTCATCGGCTGCAAAGCTAACGTGTCTGCAGCTGTAATTGTTTTAGTTAAGGTCAGCTTTCACTGTGTCCATCGCTGTCACGTCAAGTCTATTTTAACTCAGGACTCGATCTGCCAAACTCCCCATGACATCAGAGGGAGAGGTAGAGTTGGCTCAGTTCAGCAGAGGTCATGCTGCAGAGATGCTTTAAAGGGAGTTTCCATTCAGGCCGATTTGTTCCTCTTAACCTGTTTAGCAGGCGACAGGCTCAACCCAGGTCTTCAGTCACCTTTATGTAACTGCCTGATCACCTGCTGTGCGGCTCATTTACAGACCGTTTCTCCAGTTAGACAGAAAACTCTGAGTTTATCTGCACAGTGCATCTAACATTCATAGTGTCTGAATATGACCTGATTCTGTAAAGCCTCCTGTTTCACCACTGCTTTTTATAAATATGCAGGAGTGCATCCACAGTCATTTTCTAAATGAACCGACTAATTGTTTTGGCTATCAAAGGGAGAAATGACACCACAGTTTCCTGTAGCTCAATTGCTCATCTTTAAAAGTCTAGTTTTGTCCAACAAACCAAAACCACTTCACAACAATATTAAACAAAGCAAAGCAGAAAGCTCTGAGGCTGTCGTCCCTGTGTGGACAGAGTGCCTCTCGTTCTGGTCACTGTGCTTTTGTTTCTTCTCTCATTGTGCCGATGTTCTGCAGTCGCCTCGTTGTGGTTGTGTGGTCCTTCTGTATTTTGTGCAGCACCCCGTAGTGTTTTGAGTGTTGATTTGTTACTGAAGTTTCAATACAGTTTCCAACCAGCAGAGAAATGTGGCATCATCACGAGTGATGACTGTGCTGCCGCTGCAGTCGTCCTGATGAATGCAGTTCACCCGAGAGGCTGTTTTCATATTGCTTGGCTGACTTAACACCACATACTGCAGTCTGCGTGTGCTTTACAGTCCTGGACTAACATTGTATAAGTTTGTGTGATGCTCTCATGCTGTGCTTTTTGTTCAAACTGACTGAACTGTTTCTTGCTCCTCAGGGAGGCTCTGAACATTTAAATGCCAACATTTTGAAGAGCAGCAGCAACAAACAAAAGTTGTTCATTCTGTGTGAACATTTTCACCTTGTTCACCAAGATCAATCCAAAACTGACTTCACTGCTCACACCTTATTTCACTGCCCTCACCTGTTCACGGTCCTCAGGCAGGGGTGGTGGTGGCGGTGCAGCCAGCTGATTGCCCTGCTGCTGCCTCTGTTGTTGTTGTTGTTGCTGGTTGTTGTCGCAGGCAGCCATCTCGGCCATCCTGCGCTCCATCTGCTCCAGTCGCTCCAGGATGGACATCCTGAACTGATTATCTGCAGGCAGAGACACGCAGAGTGAGGCCTCGTGGTACTGTAGAGGCTTCCAGATTCATCAAATATCAAAAACACGGTAATTTTCAGTCAAACGACTTATCGTTGCAGACCTGGGTTTAACTAGTAATGTGCTGGCAAAGAAAGTCTGTGAGGCCGGTGTGTCAGCAGCTCTTAACAGGAGGCACATGGAAACTCCTCTCCTAAATAACTGTTTCAGAGCCTCTTTAACCCACACCGTCTCACATGGAAACTATCTCGACTGACTTCAATCACGCTGCTGTCTGGCACCGTCACCCTGTGTGAGGGGATAAAAGCACACTCCCTAATATAGCCCGATACAACGAGACCTGGACACACTGGGGGTTCCCTGCTCTCCAGCACAGCTGCAACAATTATTTGTGCCACCCGTCATTTTGTCACTTTTTTCTATATGAATTCATTTAATCAGTAACATAAATATAAAAAACCCACCCAGAACAAGTACCCACAGCGCAAGCTGGCATGTTTAAACCCCCCGTTTGTTCTGGTCAAAACTCAGAGTTATTCAGACAAAAACACAGAAGCCACTATGAGCGAGTGAAAGGCAGATGAAGCTGCTTGGTGTCCATTAAAGGACAGAGAGAGCAGGAGGACAAAGACTCTCTGGTCTGAGGAGGCAAACTGAACTGGACCGGGGCTCTGCTCATCGCCTGCTAACACCATCCCTACAGTAATACATGGTGAGGGCAGCATCCTGCTGTGGGGGGGCTTCTCAGGGGCAGGCACAGGGAGACTGGTCAGACCTGATGGAAAAATGAATCCAGCCAAACACAGAGAGGTGCTTGAAGAAACCCTGCGGCTGGGGCACAGTTCACCTTTCAGCCCCACAGTGACCGGCTCAGACACTGGAGCAGCGTCAGGACCAGGCTCTGACTGTCCCCGAGGGGCCCAGCCAAGAATTCACAGACCCTTCCCATCCTGTTTGACAGAGCCTGAGAGTTTCTGCCAGGACAACCAGCATAATCTGCCCAAATCCAGGTGTGCACAGCTGGTAGAGACCGACCCTAGAAGAGTGAAAACATTTCTAGCAACATGTTTTCAGTCTGCCATTACAGGTTACTGAGTATAGCCTGATGGACAAAAATGGCAATTTAATCCATTTCTCCACAAAGCCCTCCTCGGTGCCACAGCACATTCAGCAGACTCATGAATCAGACACCTCACAGGTGTTTGACTGGTGGGTGGAAAACCCAAGACCTGAAGACAGTATTGGTTTTATAAAAACTTCTGGTTGATTGTGAAGCTCATCTGTAGCTGCTCTGATAACAGGAGTAAAAACCAGCTGCAGACCAGACTCTCCTTCTTTATATCTCCTCAACTTCACTATCAATTTGTCACCTGTAGGTGGTTGCCATGGTTACTGAGCAGCTGCCTAATCACGACAACACTGCAAACACACACACACACACACAGGGCTGGTCCTACCGACACCATCCTGCTGCTGTGTGTCATCTCGCTGCTGTCCGTCCATCTTCCGTCTCTTTGTCAGAAAATCACCCTGTCTATCTCTATGTCTCTCGCTCAGTATCAGAGCAGGGAGCACAGGTGAAGAGCATTTTGGGTATGTTATGCTGCCACAGGATAAGTGTCTCTTTGTCTATCTCTATGTCTCTCGCTCAGTGTCAGAGCAGGGAGCACAGGTGAAGAGCATTTTGGGTATGTTATGCTGCCACAGGATAAGTTAACACACACGAGCTGATGAGAGATTTAACACACACACTAAATTAAGTCCCACACAGGCTGAGCGGACGCATGAGGATCAGGCCGACTTAAAGCCAGAGGGAGAGAGAGGGAGTAGTGTCTGCTTGGTCATCCAATGCAGTCTGCAGGCTGGAAGTCCAAATACAGCAGCAAAGCATGGTGGGAAATCCACCGTGAGGGAGGGAAGAGTGAGATGGGGGTAGGGGTGGAATGTGGCTGACAGTGTGTCTCAACTGACTGTGTGACATTCCTGGATCTGATCCTGAAACCTCCAACGGAGTTTAGAGAGACGGGGGCGGCATGAAGACAGAAGACGTGAGCGTGAAGGAGGAAATGAGAGAAGATCCAGTGAAACATGGCCATGAAGGAAGGACAGGAAAAGGAAGAGGTGCATGACGGACACGCAGAGACCTCATGGGTCATTAGACGCAACAGCTGGAGTATTAACATAAAGTATGACACTGTACCTGCCCACCCCACGGCCCCATAGATTGTGTGTCCATCAACAGCGGCAGAACGACAGCGAGCAGCTCCTGTGTGCAATGCACCGTGGATGTACACACAGCTATCACTGGATCACTGTGGTACTGAGTGGTACCTCAGACAAGTTCACAGTTATAAAAAGAATCTTTTTACTGTGAACTTCAAGTGACCTTATGAACGCACGTTCGTGACAGACAACAAACCGGTGACATGCGATATCAGCTATGGCTAGTTAATGTTAAACTTCACTGAAACCCCAGTTTGTTGTTTAATGTGCTCGCTGTGCTGCAGAAGATGGGAGTGAAGATCAACCCCTCCCAGGCCTTTTCCACTAGGAACCTTCCAACCCGTAACTGAGTTTAGCTTGCACCCTTGTCCCAGGTTCTGCCTGTTTCCACTACACTCAAGAGTTCCAGGAGCTAAACAAGGACTTCAGCAAGTGGCCCGAGGGCAAAGCAGTGAAGATGTCACTTTTCAGCAAGTTTGTTTTTGTTTAACAGCTCTTTGATAAACTGCTCATACAGTCTCTGTTACTGGCTGATTCTGCTGCACCAGCACATTTTAAGCTAATCAGGAAATGTTCATGAAGGGCTAAACGGGGGGTGTAAGGTGTTTCCATGATCAGCTGATCGTTAACCAAATACAAATCAACACTTGGAGCTCAGCATTGATCACTATTTGAATCAAGTTGTTTGTGAAAACTAAGGTGTAGACGTATGTCAGTCAATACTTCAGATCTGCTGCTCAGGTTGGAGCTGCTGGCGTTTCCATGAATTAGACTGTTTCATTCATGTTAATGCTGATTTATGTAGTAGCTGTCACTAAAGACTGCAGGAACAACAGCTGATCCCAGAGCTGAACTGGATATTTATAACTGCAGTTACTGACAAATGATGAAAGACAAACTCAGTAGGTTGATACGTGGACTTGATTCTGGACTCGCATTCAGTCATACGCTGCTCAAGCACAGCCCTGTGTGTGAGTGTGTGGAGCTCACACAGCTTCAGTCAGAGCCAGAAATAGCAGCTGCCCTGATGAGCGTGTGTGTTTTCAGGTGATGACAGTGGAGAACAGCTCCACCCTATCAATCGCTGGCAGACAGATGGACAGAGATGAAGGGATAAACTGGATTCCTGAGAGGAGAGAGCAGGCAGCCTGCCAACAAACACATGTCTGTCTCTGTCCTCACTGGTGGTGACGCTGCCGCAGGGGTTTACAGTCGGGCACGTGGGCGCCCCCACACAAAATCCCGTCACCATCCCTAAACCACAATTTAGAACCGTCCACGGGTTTCCAACATGGACCAAATATCTGCACAGAGGACATCTAGACAGAGGACAATCAACATGGACTACTGTTATTAATCACACTCTTATTGGGTTAAGTGTTGGAACTACAGCTCCCACAGTGCTTTGGGGAGTGTTCACATAAACTAACAAAAGGACAGACTGTGTTCAGCCTCACACATCCTGTCACTGCTGATTGTTCTTTTCACCCGGTAGCTGATGTGTTATGGTGTACATGAGGTGGAGGAGGAGTTGTACTAACCGTCCAACGAGAGCCAGTCGAGCTGAGAACTGGGCAGAGAGCTGGCGTTCCTTGCTCGGTACTCAAACAGAACCGAAGAAGAAACTGAACCTCCGGACTCCAGAACCTGCAGACACACCAGACCGGCCTGATGGGCTGAGAGAGGGGACACAGAGCCGTCAGGTCAGAGGCTTATTAAAATAAACACTGACACAGACATGTGCTTCAGCTACAGAGAGGTGACTGACACCTTTCACACTTCTGTCTGGTTCACTTTGTGATTCTACACACTCCCTGATCAAACCCACACTCTCAACTTCAGACACTTATTTCTACTATAACACCATAGACCTCTTATCCCCCACAGTTACGGGGGTGTGATAACAACATGTATTAAAGCTGAGCTACACTTGAGTCACACTATCAAGAGACTCACTCACAGGGCAGGAGTAATGTCCACACTCACATGTATGTCCAGAGCAGGAAAGCCGTTCTCCGAGGACACTCTGGTGCTTCTGTCTTTAGTGTTACTGTTTTGTCTGGTGCACTGTGGATTTAGTTCTCCTGTGTGTTTACCTGGACAGTAGCAGCGCAGCACTCCCGGCTGGATCAGCGACGCAGGGACAGTGCTCTGATCAAAAACACAGGAGTATCGACCCGACGGCTCGCTCCATGGCCCTGTTATCAGCACCTTCACGCCTCCCTGAAAACACACACACACACACGTTAGTGCAGCATCAGAGCAGCAGTCAGTGACTCTACTGCTCAGACTGAAGCTTCATAGTAACTACACACCAGTAACATAGCTGGTCTAAAAACATGAGACAATACCAGTGAATTAAGACACTGATAAAGTCAGAGGCAGTTTTATCAACCAGTCTAAAAATGTAACAGAGCAGGACCGGGTCTTGTTTATACAAATACAATAAAATAAGCGTTTTCTGTCAGACTGTGTCGGCGTGACAGTGACTCCTCAGTGGGACTGTGCTGCCCTCCTGTGGACAGGCGGTGGCTGCATCCCAGGAGAATACCTGATGGTGACTTTTGTCATTACTGTCAGTGAATTCAGCCCCAGGTTTGTATTTGTGGCCTCTGTGTTTGTTCCAGGCCAAACCACAAACAAAATGTCTTGTTCTTATGTTAATAAAATCTGATTTGCTTTGTTTTATTCTACATTATTGCAGTCAAAAGAAATTTAACTGGCAACCATTCTAATTATTATTTATTTTTCAAGCAAAAAAAAAAAAAAAAAACATCACTGGCTCCAGCTTCTCCAGTGTCCAGGTTTACTGGTTTTAGTTGCAAAATGACAGTAAACTGGTTGGACAGCTGGTAACACAAAAACCATCACTAGCTGCAGCCCTACTAGACATTGCTCAATCAGGTTTAAATATAACAACAGCGCCACAACGCATTTTTAATATTGATTAATCTGCTGATTAGTCATCATGTTATCTATACAACATCAAAAAACAAGTTATAAATTCCCCAGCTCATGAAGATGTGTTCAGACGTCGCGTTTTGTCTGACCAACAGCTGAAAATATGACACTGTCACATATTTACATTTTTACTTGAAATCTGATTGATTATCAAAATAGGTACAGACTAATTTTCTGTTGAACAGCAGATCAAGCAGCTGACTAACTGTTGCGGTCATGTAACTGATTATTGGTGATTGATTACCTCAGGGTAGGACCACTCTGGGGAAAAGTCAGTGATAGAGGTGAGGCGGGTGGAGGAGGAGGGCAGCGGGTGAGGGAAGGGGAGGAAGGAGGAGGAGGGTGAAGGCTGGGGGGGCACCACATATCGGACCCCTGCCGGGAACATAGTGGGGTTCGGTGTGGTGGCGGGGTGAACTGCGATGGGATCGGCCTCCTCGGTGATGAGGTCAGAAATGAGGTCAGGAAACTGGCTATCGAAGGAGATGTCAAGCTCCTCCCCTCCTGGTTCACGTGGCTCCACCTCCTCTTCTTCTAGGTGTGTATCCATGCAGGTATCCTCAGTTTTGTAGCCCCGTCTACTCTCCTCCTTCACCTGGAGTGGGGGTGTTGCCAGGTGAGTGATAGCCATGGTGACACTAGCAGAGGCTGAGTTAGCTTTAGCAAAGCGTGATGTCTGCTGCAGCACCAGGGGTTGATGGGATATCTGAACTGGAGATGGGGCTTCAGGTGCAGACAGGTAGGGTTGTTCCAGGGCAAATGGCTGCTGTCCCTCAGCCTGTCGCTTTGTCTGACTGGCCAGCTGAGAGGGTTGGGTTGCTGAGTCTCGGCACACAAGGAGCAGTGAAGCAGAGCTCTGCCCTGTCTGTTGATGTGGCAACGAGCTGGAGGAGGCGTGGCTTGTCTAAATGACAGAAAAAGACAAAGGATTGGAAATGAGACCCATGGTGGAAGGATACAAGTTTCTGCTGAAGAAAGTAGTCCCACAGTGTGCAGTGTGGGGCCCCAGACTGAGAGGACTGCAGCTGCTGGATCACTTAAATACCATGATTCAGATCTGAGCAGGATGTGGTGTCTCTCAGCTACATCCCCCTCCATGACCCTCTGCTGCCTACAGCCCTTCTGTTGTTATCCCAGCTTCTCCACCCAGTGTTGTCAAAGTATGGGCTGTAAATTAGCCCCGCCCACCACCTAGCTGAGGTCAGAAGAAGGGTTTTTCCAGCCGCCAACAGTCATGTCAAACAACTTTTTTGCCAGTACAAAAACACTGATCTGAACATGCTCATCACTGATGTTCAGTTATTAACCTGCCCTTTAAAGCCCCACCTGCAGCAGAGCCAGCTTGGTGGGAGGAGCGCTGCCTTCATCATCGTCATCATCTCTCCCGTCCTTCACCTCCTCTTCGTTCCCCCTCAGGTCTTCCTCCCCCCTGTCTCCCTCCGACTCCTCCAGAGCACCCAGCTCCAGACAGAGGGGGAGGAAGGGTGGAGCCCCAGAAGAGGTGGGAGACATGGAGAGGGAAAGGGAGGAAGAAGAAGAGGACAAGCAGAGCGGGAGGGACGAGTCCCTCTTGTTTGTCTCAGACGAACAGGAGAGCGAGGAGGGAGGGGAAACAGAGGAGGGAGGGGTGGAGGTGGGGGAGAGGGGGGGAGACAAAGGGGAGGAAGAGCAGAGGACAGGGGAGGGTGTGGAAGAGGAGGGAGGAGGAGGACCACCATACGTCTGGCCTTGTTTGGGGGAGTTGAGGAAGGAGTCAGGGTCAAAGGCCAGGGGAAGAGATGGGGGAGGTGATGGATGTGTGGGTGAGGAAGGGGGCGAGGGAGGAGAAGTGGCAGCAGAAGCTGGAGGGGAGCGGAGGGAGGCGGAAGAGGTGCTGGATGAAGACGGGGTAAGGAGCAGGCCTCCAATGACAGGAGAGGGGAGGAGGGTGAGGGACAGGGTGGCCACACCAGGCGCCTGCACAGAGGCAGGGGGGAGAGAGGGAGGAGCAGGTGAGGAGGAAGAGGGAGGGGAAGGGGAGGTGGCCTTGCCAGCAGGAGGAGGGAGGGCAGGAGAGAGCAGCAACTGGCCAGAGCGGGTGAGTGACAGGCTCCTCCTTGGCCCCGTCTCCCCTCCTTTGGCCCTGCCCCCCCCTCCTCCAGCAAAGTCGGTGGTCGTCGTCATGACAATCACCGCATTATGAGGCAGTGCCACTGTTGTCAGGTTGCGGTCGCCATAAAAGCCGTTGCCGCGGTTACTCATGGTGATGGTGGCTCTGTGAGGCTGAGGGGGAGATGAGGCCGAGCTGGAACACAGAGAGAGGAGTTCATGGTTATTTAACAAACTCACGACCCACCAGACTAAGATCAACAGGTGTCAGCCAGGGCACTTACGTGGAGGAGGGGCAGGGAGACGAGACGGGGCTGCTCTGAGCCTGGAGGTGAGGCAGCTTGGCTTCGCCTTCCCCTGCTCTCTGCACTGCCTCCACCGCCTCAGAGCAGAGCGGCGAGGGGGATGGTCGGCAGGAGGAGGGAGGCAGTTTGGGGGAGATGATGCGATGCTTGGTGCTGTTGCAGCGGTGAGGAATGTTCACTCCTGAAGACGCTGCAGACACAGAGAGAGTTAGGAGTTAGTTCCACTCAGAGTGATGTCACAGTGATGTCAGAGTGATGTCACGGCGAGGCCTGTTACCCTGCGCAGTGTTACAGAGGCAGGTGTGTGTGCGCGGCTGTGGTTTGGTTCTCTGTCGGTCCAGAATGTGTTGAACCAACTCCTCAATACTGAAATCGCCTGAACCCACCGAACACTTCATACTGTGAACTGAAGCAGATACTACATGTTAACACCACAGAATATCCACATACTGCGTACTCACATCAGTATCAGTACCACAAACATGTATGTACTCACAACATCAGTATCAGTACCACAAACATGTACTACATGTGTGTGTTTCATACACATGGGCTTCAGCTGGGTCAGCAGGTCGTCTCGGCTCCACCTCATGCTGTCGTGGCGGTCGGCCACAGCACACAGCAGCGGACTGCATTTCCCAGAATCCTCCAGGGACGGCACATTCAGGTAGTGGACCAGCACAATGTCTGGGTTCTGTCACACACACACACACACAGATCAATTCTCACTTCAATTCAGTTTCCAATGTCAGTTTCACATCTTAGTAGTGGGGACATCTCTTTGTTGCCGAGCAGAGGGAGCGGTTCTAAACAAGGCCTCGTGTCCCCGACTGTCATGTGGCCAATGCCAGAATCATGTGACTGATTTGTTTCTCACTCCAAATGGCTTAAGTAAAGGCTCGTTCACATGGATGACTCTCTCTACTCCAGCATGCTGCACCACTTGTAGCATGACACTTGTCAGATAGCAGCCAACAAAGACAAGGACTTCCTGTTTGGGAACATTTTGGACTGACTCTTACTTCAAATGCAAAAATCAGTAACAAACCTTATCATTTACAAAAGCAGTGTCAAATAAACATTTACTGCCAACAGAACTATCCGTCTATCATCACATCACTAGCCACTACATGTCCACCATAGCTGTGCTGTGCAGTATGAAGTTAGGGTGCTACACAAACGTTGGCCACTAGATGTCAGTAGTTGATAATTAACTCTTTAGGAGGGATTCAAGAAAAGAACCCCTTCATTAAATATACCTGTAAAGCAACACTTCCACCTTAACATCTGTGTTTATGAAGCTCAAAATGTTTCAGTTTTTGGTGAAATAGTCATAAATATATAAAGTCAATTGTGTTTATTATTGAGGTCATAGTTGAAGGTGGTAGTGTGCTGAACTACATAACATTCAGAGGTGTTCCTAATATTCTGACCCTCTCATGTGTGTCGCTGGGGAGGACCTTCACTGCCTGAAGGTCAATGAAGCAGGTAGGCAGTACATGTGTGAGAGCACAGAGGACAGGTGAGACTGTGTACCTGCAGCAGCCAGTAGCTTCGCCTGTGGAATGTTGGCACAATGGAGGAATGCACGTAGCAGCCATACAGGCACTGAAACAACACACAGCAGTTAGCATGGATTAGCATCATCAACTAGTCATCAACAATGATACTCAGGATGGGAACACATTCAGCTAGTCTAGCAAATACTTAATCATCTTTCCAAAATGATTCCATTATTGATACTATAGTAAAGGTAGTACAGAATCTAAAGACATATTACTACAGTGAGCCTGAGTATACTGTTAAAGAACTATGTTCACACCCCAGCTGCAGTTTCCCTGATCAGATGTTTCCAAGTGACTCAGGTCTGATGTTTCCACAGAAGTGTGAACAAACCACATCAGATGTTTTCAGATCAGATCTGGGCCACTTGTATATGTGCTCCTAGAATAGGACACCTGTCAGTCACCGACACACACTGTGACATCACTAATAAACAGTGGTATCGTGTGAGTCTGCAGGTGCAGCAGACCTCCATGCCCTGGACCTTCAGCTTCATGTGGTCCTCTCTCGTCGTTTTTCCATCCTTCCTCTTCTTCCAGCAGTACCCATCCTTCCTGTACTTCACCTTCTTCCTGTTGTACAGGATGATGCTGCCGTTCTTGGGCCTGAGACACAGACAACCAGCACAGAGTCAGGAGAAGTGCAGTCATCCAATTCACTCTTTGGTGAATCAGTTAAGGGCTATATGTTGGCAGGTTAGTTGCCCTCAGTTTTGTCTGGCAGGTCTGTCCAGACGCTTTGCTTTGATTCACTGTGTGTACCTGGTCTTCAGGGTGCAGGAGAGCCACTCATCATGTCTGTCAAAAGATATCAGGTAAGACGCAATCTCCTGCAGACACAAAGGCGGGGGGCCTGAGTTTCTGTAAAGACTTTTAATTTTTAAGTCAGGTTAACATAAACACCCTTATTAGCCTCATCACTAGTCATAATAGTGCTGTATGCAGTTCAACCAGAAAGCCAACTATGCTTTGCCTTCATTTGTGTCAGTAAGTTTATTATGTTTGCAAACCTTAGTTTTCTCTCTGTGGTTATCACCTGCACTGTACATGTTTGAATTTATCTTACATTTGGATGTGTGAATAAAGTGTGAAAAACCCGTAACACCGGGTCACAATCAACAGCTGATGCGAGATCAGTTACGTTTCCCGTGAAGTACACAAACAGCACTGAGCGGTTTCAAATTATGAAAACGGTTGCTGCCTTCTGATCACTGTTTTGGATCCTGTGACTGTCACTCACAGCGGCCACATCTGCTGCAGATCGTTCATGTTTTAGTACAAACCTCGTTGGTGTTCCAGCGCAACCTCTCGTTCGGCAGACTGCACGAGCGAGGGAGACACTCCAACAGCTTGTTGGGAAGAAACACCTTCCTCTGTCCTTTATTCTCTGCACACAGGCACAGAGAGATGCTTCAAACTCGGGTGTAATGGAGATGAAACACCTGTCTGCAAGGTGATGACCATCATGACATTGATTTTAACAAGTTCTTTTAAGACACACTTGAAAATCCTGAGCCTCCTGTCATTACCATCATTACATTGATTTTAACAAGTTCTTTTAACACACACTTGAAAATCCTGAGCCTCCTGTAACAGTTAACAACTAGCTTCATGACACTGGTCTCAGTGAGCACACGTAACCACAAAAGAGCCAGACCAAGCTGAACTCTATTCATAGCACAGGAACAACAGGTGGTTACCATAGCAACAGAGCCAGAGCTGTCTATATGTAGGTGTGAGTGTCTTCACAATGTCAGACTGGTGGATGGGACTCACCTGTCTCCGTGGAAACCATATCCTTGTTGCTCATGGCGACAAGTCCATGCAGGATTAGTCTCACACAAAACACGGCCGCCTGCACTGCCCCGCTACACACGAACACACACAGAGTGAGTCAGTAGTCTAATCAAAAGGACACAAAAAGGTGTCCCAGTGGACACCAGCATCACTCACACACACATCTGAACTCAAGCTGCTGATTGGCCGGACCCACACACACTCCTTCAGTAGCTCCCTGTTGCCTAGTAACAGCTGAATTTGCACCCACTTTGAATGGAGAGAGACAGTGTGTGTTCATAAGTGATACTGTGTTGGTCTGTGTGTGGAGTTACATAACGCTTGGTTTTCACAGCTCCAACGTGTTTCTGTGTGAATACATACTTTGGTTGATGACACACCACACTTACACCAAAACACTCACATTAAACGCGCACAGTGTTAACTAGAGCTGAGAAGAGCTAAAGAGCACCTTCAGTAAACCATATTGTTCCAAAGGATCAATTAACCATTTAGTTTGCTCTTTAATAAATGAAAAATGACGTTTTTGACAATACAGTGACGTCTTCACTCTGCTTGTTGATCAACAGACCAAACCCACAGATGTTAGCTTTGCTGTCACATATGACAGAGGCTGAAACCGGAGAATATTTGCTATTTGCATAATTTCAATAATTAACAAATTGGTTGCTTATTAATATTCTTTCCATCAACGCATCGATTACATAATAAAAAATAATCCGAATTCCCATCCTCCCTCTCTCACATAGATACACTATTCACCCCCACATATAAACACACAACCATTACACGGAGGCCTTGCTCAGACCACGGGCTGGCCTGGCTGCTGTGGCCGCCTCCCAGAGCTTCTCCCCGTTCTGAAGTAGCTCAGCCGCTCCGGGCCCGCTACTACTATTGACAGGACGATTGTCAGATTCGCTTATTATACAATATAACGAAATGACACCGGCTTCTAACCCCGCACTACCTTTCATCACAAAAGCAGGCGTTTATACCAAAATAGACGAAAGAGTAACCTTTTTTTTGGTGAATAACTAACGTTTGGTTATATAGCTGCTCAGCTAGCCGGCTAGCGAGGCTAGGCTAACAGCCGGTACACGGGGCTCTTTTTA